>NW_025965711.1:71756-77998 GCF_021869965.1 Rhincodon typus | reverse complement strand
TCAGATTTTAGTTTTATGAAGTGCTTATCTTGCTGAAATAAGCATGTTAGTGAAAACAGCATCAAAAGTTGTGTCATTTGTTGAAGTTGAGATTTTAGCCTTCTGAAGTGCTCACCTCGCTGAAATGCGCATGTTGGTCAAACCATCATCAAAACTGGAGTCATTTGGTGAAGTTCACTTATTGCTGTTTTGAAGAGCTTAAACCGCTGAATTCAGTATTTTAAACCAAAAAGCATGAAAAGTTGTGTCATTTGGTGAAGTTGAGATTTTAGCCTTCTGAAGAGCTCAACTCGCTGAAATAAGCATGTCATTCAAACCAACATCAAAAACTAACATTTTTGGTAGAGTGAGATATTGGTATTCTGAAGTGCTTATCTGAGTTAAATAAACATGTTTGTCAAAACACGATCAAAAATTAAGTCAGATGGTGAAGTTGAGATTTTTGATTTCTGAAGTGCTTATCTCACTCAAATAATCATGTCAGTTAAACCAACATCAAAACTTGAGTCATTTGGTGAAGATCACATTTGGTTTTCTGCAGTGCTTCTCTCACTGAAATAAGCATGTTAGTCAAAACAGCATGAATAATTAAGTCATTTGGTGAAGTTGAGACATCTGCCTTCTGAAGTGCTTATCTGACTCAAATAAGCATGATAGCCGAAGCAACATCAAAACATGAGTCATTTGGTGAAGCTCAGATTTTGGTCTTCTGAAGTGCTTATGTGAATGAAATAAGCATGTTAGTTAAAACAGCATGAACATTGAAGTCATTTGTGAAGTTGAGATTTTTGACTTCTGAATTGTTTATCGCACTGAAATAAGCAGTTTAGTCAATTCAGCATCCAAAGTTAGGTCCTTTGGTGAAGTTGAGATTTTCGTCTTCTGATCTGCTTATCTGGCTGAATTAAGCATGTTAGTCAAAACAACATCAAAATTTGAGTCATTTGGTGAATTTGCGATTTTGACCTTCTGAAGTGCTTAACTCGCAGAAATATGCATTTTAGTCTCAGCAGAATCAAAAATCAAGTATTTTGGTGAAGTTCAGATTTTTGGCTTCTGAGGTGTCTGACTCGCTGAAATTAACATTTTAATGTAACCAGCATCAAAAGTTAGGTCATCTGGTGAAGGTAAGATTTTAGTCTTCTAATATGCTTCTCTCACTGAAACAAGCACGTTAGTCAAAACAACATCAAAACTGAGTCATTTGGTGAAGTTGAGATTTTTGACTTCTGAAATGCTTATCTCACTTAAATAAGCATGTTAGTCAAACCATCATCAAAACTAGAGAAATTTGGTGAAGTGCAGGTTTTGGCTTTATGAAGAGCTTGACACGCTGAAATAATCATTCTAAACCAACCAGCATCAAAAGTTGTGTCATTTGGTAAGGTTGAGATTTTAGCCTGCAGAAGAGCTTAACTCGCTGAAATAAGCATGTCATTCAAACCAACATCAAAAACTAACATTTTTGGTGAAGTGGGATATTGGTATTCTGAAGTGCTTATCTGAGTTAAATAAACATGTTAGTCAAAACAACATCAAAAATTAAGTCAGATGGTGAAGATGAGATTTTTGATTTCTGAAGTGCTTATCTCACTCAAATAATCACGTTAGTCAAACCAACATCAAAATTTGAGTCATTTGATGAAGTTCAGATTTTGGTTTTCTGAAGTGCTCATCTCACTGAAATAAGCATGTTAGTCAAAACAGCATGAATAACCAAGTCATTTGGTGAAGTTGATATTTTTGCCTTCTGAAGTGCTTATCTGTCTCAAATAAGCATGTTCGTCAATCCAACATCAAAATTCGAGTCATTTAGTGAAGTTCAGATTTTGGTCTTCTGAAGTGCTTGTCTCACTCAAATAAGCATGTTCGTCAAAACAGCATCAGAAGTTGAGTGTCTTGTTGAAGTTGAGATTTTGGTCTTCTGCTATGCTTATCTCGCTGAAATACGCATGTTAGTCAAACCAGCATCAAAAATTAAGTCATTTGGTGAAGTGTAGATTTTTGACTTCTAAAATGCTGAACTCACTGTAATAACCATTTTAATCCAACCAACATCAAAAATGAAGTCATTTGGTGAAGTTGAGATTTTTGACTTCTGAAGTGCTTATATCACTTCAGTAAGCATGTTAGTCTAACCAACATCAGCGCTTGATTCATTTGGGGAAGATCTTATTTGGGCCTTCTGAAGTGCTTATCTCTCAAATATGCATGTTATTCAAAACAACATCAGAAGTTGAGTCATTTGGTGAAGTCGAGATTGTTCACTTCTGAAGTGCTTATTTCACTGGAGGAAGCCTGTTAGTCAATTCAACGTCAAAATTTAAGTAATTCAGTGAAGTTCAGATTTTGGTCTTCTGTAGTGCTTATCTCACTGAAATAAGCACGTTAGTCAAAACAGCATAACTGTTGAGTTTCTGGTTGAAGTTTAGATTTTGGTCTTCTGGAATACTTATCTCTCTGAAATAAGCACGTTAGTCAAAACAACATCAAAAGTTGTGTCATTTGGTGAAGTTGAGATTTTGATCTTCTGAAGTGGTTAACTCGCTGAAATGAGCATGTTAGGTCAAACAAACATCAAAACGTGAGTCATTTTGTGAATTTCAGATTTTGGTCTTCTGAAGTGATTAACTTGCTGAAATAAGCATTTTAATCCAAGCAACATCAAAACTTGAGTCGTTTGGTGAAGTTCAGATTTTAGTTTTATGAAGTGCTTATCTTGCTGAAATAAGCATGTCAGTGAAAACAGCATTAAAAATTAAGTCATTTGGTGAAGTTGAGATTTTAGACTAATAAAGTGCTTATCTCAGTCAAATAAGCATGTCAGTCTAACCAATATCAAAACTTGAGTCATTTGTTGAAGTTCAGATTTTGGCCTTCTCTAGTGCTTATCTGACTGAAGTAAGCATTTTAGTCAAAACAGCATAAAAATTAAGTCAATTGGTGAAGTTCAGATTTTGGTATTCTGATCTGCTTATCTCACTCAAATATGCATGTTTCTCAAAACAACATCAAATGTTGAGTCAACTGGGGAAGTCGAGATTCGTCACTTCTGAAGTGTTTATTTCACTGGAGGAAGCCTGTTAGTCAATCCAACATCAAAATTTGAGTCATTTAGTGAAGTTGAGGTTTTGGTCTTATAAAGTTCTTTCCCCGCTGAAATAAGCATTTTAGTCAAAACAGCATCAAAAGTTGAGTGTCATGTTGAAGTTGAGATTTTGGTCTTCTGCTATGCTTAACTCTCTGAAATAAGCATGTTAGTCAACACCATGTCAAAAGTTGAGTCATTTTGTGAAGTTCTTAATTTGGACTTCAGAAGTGCTTATCGCACTCAAATATGCATGTTACTCCATACAACATCAAAAGTTGAGTCTTTTGGTGAAGTCGAAATTCTTCACTTCTGTAGTGCTTATTTCACTGGAGGAAGCCTGTTCATGAATCCAACATCAAAATTTGAGTCATTTAGTGAAGTTCAGATTTTGGTCTTCTGAAGTGCTTATCTCACTGAAGTAAGCATGTTATCAAAGCAGCATAAAAAAGTTGAGTGTCTTGTTGAAGTTGAGATTTTGGTCTTCGGCTATGCTTATGTCGCTGAAATAAGCATGTTAGTCAAAACATCAACAAAAGTTGTGCCATTTGGTGAAGTTGAGATTTTGATCTTCTGAAGTGCTTATCTCCATGAAATAAGCATGTCATTCAAACCAGCATCAAAAACTAACTCATTTGGTGAAGTTCAGATATTGGTCTTCTGATGTTCTTATCTGAGTGAAATAATCTTGTTAGTCAAAACAGCATCAACAGTATTTTGTCGACGTTGAGATTGTTGACTTCGGAAGTCTTTAAATCGCTGAAAGAAGCATGTTAATCAGACCAACATCAAAACTTGAGTCATTTTGTGAAGTTCTGATTTTGGTTTTCTGAAGTGCTTATATCACTGAAATAAGCATATGAGTGAAAACAGCATTAAACATTATGTCATTTGGTGAAGTTGAGATTTTTGACTTCTGAAGTTTGTGTCTCACTCAAGAAAGCATGTTATTTTAACCAACATCAAAGCTTGAGTAATTTGGTGAAGTTCTTATTTTGGCCTTGTGAAGTGCTTATCTCACTCAAATATGCATGTTAATCAAAACAACATCAAAGATAAGTCATTTGGTGAAGTCGAGATTCTTCACTTGTGAAGTGCTTATTTCACTGGACGAAGCCTGTTAGTCAAACCAACATCAAAGTTTGAGTCATTTAGTGAAGTTCAGATTTTGGTGTTCTGAACAGCTTAACTCGCTCAAATAAGCATTTCATTCCAAACAGCATCAAAATTTGAGTCATTTGGTGTCGTTGATATCTTAGCCTTCTGAAGTACTTACCTCGCTGAAATAAGCATGTTATTCAAAACAACATCAAAAATTGAGTCATTTGGTTAAGTTGATCTTTTTGACTTCTAAAGTCGTTATCTCGTTAAAATTAGCATGTCAGTCAAAACAACATTAAAATTTGAGTCATTTGGTGAAGTTCAGATTTTAGTTTTCTCAAGTGCTTAACTCACTGAAATAAGCATTTCAGTCTAACCAGCATCCAAAATCAAGTAATTTGATGATGTTGAGATTTTTCACTTATGCACAGCTCATCGCACTGAAATAAGCATTTTAGTCAAACCAGCATCAAAATTTATGTCCTTTGGTGAAGTTGAGATTTCAGTCTTCTGATATGTTTGTCTCGCTGAAATAAGCACATTAGTCAAAACAACGTCAAAAGTTGAGTCATTTGGTGAAGTTGAGATTTTTTTACTTTTGAAATGCTTCTCTCAATCAAATAAACATGTTAATCAAACCAACATCAAAACTAAGGTCATTTGGTGAAGTTCAGATTTTGTTCGACTGAAGAGCTTAACTCGCTGAAATAAGCATTTTATTCCAACCAGCATCAAAAGTTGAGTCGTTTGGTGAAGATCAGATTTTCGCCTTCTGAAGTGCTTAAATCGCTGACATAATCATGTTCGTCAAACCAACATCAAAACATGAGTCATTTGGTGAAGTTCAGATTTTGGTTTTCTGAAGTGCTTATCTCACTGAGGTAAGCATGTTAGTCAACAAAGCATTAAAAATTAAATCATTTATTCAAGTTGAGATTTTTGACTTCTGAACTGCTTATCTCACTCAAATACGTATGTTAGTGTCAACAACATCAAAACTTGGGTCACTTGTTGAAGTTTAGATTTTGGTCTTCTGAACAGCTTATCTGAGTGAAATAAGCATGTTAGTCAAAACCGCATAAAAAAATTCAGTCATTTGTTGAAGTTGAGATTTTTGACTTCTGAAGTGCTTACTTCACTGAAATAAGCATTTTAGTCACACCAGCATCAAAAGTTGAGTGTTTTGGTGAAGTTGCGATTTTGGTTTCTGATATGCTTATCTAACTGAAATAAGCACGTTAGTCAAAACAACAACAAAAATTGAGTCATTTGTTGGAGTTCAGATCTTGGTCTACTGATGTGTTTAACTTGCTATAGTAAGCATTATAATCCAAACAGCAAAAAAAGAAAGGTCATTTGGTGAAGTTAGGGTTTTGATCTTCTGACGTGCTTAACTCAATGAAATCAACATGTCATTCAAACCAACATCAAAAAACAACTCATTTGATTTTGCAATTCTGAATTGCATAACTCGCTGAAAGAAACATTTTAATCCAACCAGCATCAAAAGTTCAGTCATTTGGTGAAGTTGAGATTTTTGACTCCCGAAATGATTATCTCACTCAAGTAAGCATGTTCGTCAAACCATCATCAAAACTAGATTCGTTTGGTGAAGTTCAGGTTTTGGTGTTCTGAAGAGCTGAACTCGCTGAAATAAGCATTTTAAACCAACCAGCATCAAAAGTTGAGTGTTTTGGTGAAGTTGAGATTTTGATCTTCTGAAGTGCTTTCCTCATGAAATAAGCATGTCATTCAAACCAACATCAAAAACTTACATTTTTGGCGAAGTGAGACATTGGTCTTCTGAAGTGCTTATCTGAGTTAAATCAGCATGTTAGTCAAAACTGCATCAAAAATTAAGTCAGATGGTGAAGTTGAGGTTTTTGATTTCTGAAGTGCTATCTCACTGAAATAAGCATTTTAGTCCAACCAGCGTCCAAAGTTAGGTCCTTTGGTGAAGTTCAGATTTTGGTTTTCTGAACTGCTGATCTCGCTGAAATAAGCATGTTGTCAAAACAGCATAAAAAGTTGAGTGTCTTGTTGAAGTTGAGAT
>NW_025965711.1:69295-71256 GCF_021869965.1 Rhincodon typus | reverse complement strand
AAACAACATCAAAAGTTCAGTCATTAGGTGAAGTTGAGATTTTGATCTTCTGAAGTGCTTGCCTCATGAAATAAGCATGGCATTCAAACCAACATCAAAAACTAACTCATTCAGTGAAGTGAGATATTGGTCTTCTGAAGTGCTTATCTGAGTGAAATAAACATTTCAGTCCAACCAGTGTCCAAAGTTATGTCCTTTGGTGAAGTTCTGATTTTTGACTTCTGAAGTGCTTGTCTCATTGAAATATGCATGTCAGTCAATACAGCATTAAAAATTTAGTCATTTGGTGAAGTTGAGATTTTTGACTTCAGAACTGCTTATCTCACTCAAAAATGCATGTTAGTCAAAACAACATCAAAAGTTGAGTCGTTTGTTGAGGTTGAGATTTTGATCTTCTGATGTGCTTATCTCAAAGGAATCAACATGTCATTCAAACCAACATTAAAAACCAATTCATTTGGTGAAGTTGAAATATTCGTCTTCCGATGCGATTATCTGAGTGAAATTAGCGTGTCAGTCAAAACAGCATCAATAATTAAGACGTGTTATGAAGTTGAGATTTTTGAATTCTGAAGTGCTTATCTCACTCAAATAAGCATGTTAGTCAAACAAACATAGAAACTTGAGTCATTTTGGGAAGTTCAGATTTTGGTTTTCTGAAGTGCTGAACTCGCTGAAAGAAGCATTTTAATCGAACCAGCATCAAAAGTTGATTCATTTGGTGAATTTGAGATTTTTGATTACTGAAGTGTTTATCTCACTGAAATAAGCATGTCAGTCAAACCAACATCAAAACTTGAGTCTTACGGTGAAGTTCAGAATTTGGTTTTCTGAAGTGCTTATCTTTCTGAGATAAGCATGTTAGTCAAAACAGCATTAAAAATTAAATCACTTGGTGAGGTTGAGATTTTTGACTTCTGAAGTTCTTATCGGACTCAAATAAACATGTTAGTCTAACCGACATCAAAACTTGAGTCTTTTGGTGATGTTCAGATTTTGGTCTTCTGAAGTGCTTATCTGAGTGAAATAAGCATGTTAGTCAATATGGCATCAACATTTAAATCATTTGGTGAAGTTGGGATTTTTGACTTCTGAAGTGTTTATCTCACTGAAATAAGAATTTTAAGCAAATCAGAATCATATGTTAGGTCCTTTGGTGAAGTTGAGAGTTTAGTACTCTGTTACTCTTATCTCGCTGAAATAAGAATTTTAGTCCAACCAGCATCAAAGGTTGAGCGTCTTCTTGAAATTGAGATTTTGGACTTCTGATATGCTTATCTCGCTAAAGTAAGCACGGTTTTCAAAACAACATCAAAAGTGGTGTTATTTGGTGAAGTTGAGATTTTTGACTTCGGAAGTGCTTATCTCACTCAAATAAGCATGTTAGTCAAACCAACATCAAAACTTGAATCATCTGGTGAAGTTCAGATTTTGATCTTCTGAAGTGCTTATCTGAGAGAAATAACAATTTTAATCAAATCAGCATCATAAGTTAGGTCCTTTGGTGAAGTTGAGATTTCAGTATTCTGATATGCTTATCTCGCTGAAATAAGCATTTTAGTCAAACCAGCATCAAAAGGAGAGTGTCTTCATGAAATTTTGATTTTGGTCTTCTCATATGCTTATCTCGCTAATTTAAGCACGTTATTCAAAACAACATCAACAGTTGAGTCATTTGGTGAAGTTGAGATTTTTTACTTCTGAAATGCTTCTCTCAATCAAATAAGCATGTTAGTCCAATCATCATCAAAACTACAGTCCTTAGGTGAACTTCAGGTTTTGGTGTTCTGAAGAATTTCACTCGCTACAATAAGCATTTTAAACTAACCAGCATCAAAAGTTGTGGTATTCGGTGAAGTTGAGATTTTGGTCTTCTGAAGTGCTTGCCTCATGAAATAAGCATGTCATTCAAACCATCATCAAAAACTAACTCATTAAGTGAAGTGAGATATTGGTCTTCT
>NW_025965711.1:65719-68795 GCF_021869965.1 Rhincodon typus | reverse complement strand
ATTTCACTGGAGGAAGCCGGTTAGTCAATCCAACGTCAAAATTTGAGTCATTTAGTGAAGTTCAGATTTTGGCCTTCCGAAGTGCTTATCACACTGAAATAAGCATGTTGTCAAAACAGCATAAAAAGTTGAGTGTCTTGTTGCAGTTGAGATTTTGGTCTTCTGTTATGCTTATCTCGCTGAAATAAGCACGTTAGTCATGGCAATATCAAATGTTGTGTCATTTGGTGAAGTTGAGATTTTGATCTTCTGAAGTGCTTATATCGATGAAATAAGCATGTTAGTCAAAACAACATTAACATTGAAGTCATTGGGTGAAGTTGAGATTTTTGTCATCTGAAATCCTTATCTCACTGAAATAAGTATTTCTGTCAAACCAGCATCAAAAATTGTGTCATTTGGTGAAGTTCAGATTTTGATCTTACGAAGTGCTTATCTCGCTGAAATAAGCACTTGAGATTACGGTTTTGCAATAGGCTTATCTCGCTGAAATAAGCACGTTCGTCAAAACAACATCAAAAGTTGGGCCATTTGGTCAAGTTGAGATTTTAGATTTCTGATGTCCTTATCTCATTGAAATAAGCATGCTCGTGAAACCAACATCAAAACTTGAGTCATTTGGGGAAGTTCAGTTGTTGGTTTTCAGAAGTGCTAAAATAAGCATTTTAGTCAAACCAGCGTCCAAAGTTAGGTCCTTTGGTGAAGTTGAGAATTTAGTCTTCTGATATGATTATCTCGTTGAAATAAGCAGGTTAGTCAAAACAACATCAAAAATTAATTCAGATGGTGGAGTTGAGTTTATTGAATTCTGACGTGCTTATTTCATTGAAATAAGCATTTTAGTCACACCAGCAAAACAAGTTGAGTGTTTTGATGATTTTGCTATTTTAGTCTTCTGGTATGCTTATCTGACTGAAATAAGAACGTTAGTCAAAACAACATCAAAAATTGAGTCATTTGGTGAGGTTCAGATTTTAGTCTTCTCTATTGCTGAACACGCTGAAATAAGTATTTTACTCCAACCAGCATCAAAAATTAAGTCATTTGTTGAAGTTGAGATTTTTGCCTTCAGAAGTGCTTATCTCACTCGAATATGCATGATTTTCAAAACAACATCAAAAGTTGAGTCATTTGGTGAATTTGAGATTTTGATCTTCTGACATGCTTTTCTCAAAGAAATCAACATGTATTTCAAACCAACATCAAAAACCAACTCATTTGGTGAAGTTGAGATATTGGTCTTCCGATGTGATTATCTGAGTGAAATAAGCGTGTTAGTCAAAACAGCATCAATAATTCAGTCGTTTGATGAAGATGAGATTTTTGAATTCTGAAGTGCTTATCACACTCAAATAAGCATGTTAGTCAAAAAAACATCGAAACTTGAGTCATTTTGTGAAGTTCAGATTTTGGAATTCTGAAGTGCTTAACTCGCTGAAAGATGCATTTTAATCCAACCAGCATCAAAAGTTGAATCATTTGGTGAAGTTGAGATTTTAGCTTTCTGAAGTGCTTAACTTGCTGAAATAAGCATGTCAGTCAAAACAACATCAAAAGTTGAGTTGTTTGGTGAAGTCGAGATTCTTTACTTCGGAAGTGCTTATTTCACTGGAGGAAGCCTGTTAGTCAATCCAACATCAAAATTTGAGTCATTTAGTGAAGTTCAGATTTTGGTCTTCTGAAGTGCTTATCTCACTGAAGTGAGCATGTTGTCAAAAGAGCATAAAAATTGAGTGCCTTGTTGAAGTTGAGATTTTGATCTTCTGTTATGCTTATCTCGCTGAAATAAGCACGTTCGTCAAAACAATATCAAATGTTGTGACATTTGGTGAAGTTGGAATTTTGATCTTTGGAGCTGCTTAATTCGCTGAAATAAGCATGTTATTCAAAACAACTTCCAAAGTTGGGTCATTTGGTGAAGTTGCGATTTTTGACGACTGAAGTCCTTATCGCACTCAAATAAGCATGTTCGTCAAAACAACATGAAAAATTTTGTCATTTAGTGAAGTTCAGATTTTAGACTTCTCAAGTGCTTCACTCAGTGAAATAAGCATTTTAGTCTAACCAGCATCAAAAATCAAGTCATTTGATGAAGTTGAGATTTTTGACTTCTGTCTTGCTTATCACACTGAAATAAGCATTTTTTGTCAAACCAGCATCAAAAGTTGAATCATTTGGTGAAGTTGAGATTTTTGACTTCTGAAATTCTTATATCACTCAAATAAGCATGTTAGTCAAACCATCATCAAAACCAGAGTCATTTGGTGAAGTTCAGGTTTTGGTGTTCTGAAGAACTCAACTCGCTGAAATAAGCATTTTAAACCAACCAGCATCAAAAGTTATGTCATTTGGAGAGGTTGTGATTTTAGCATTCTGAAGTGCTTAACTCGCTAAAATAAGCATGTTATTCAAAACAACATGAAATGTTGAGTCATTTGGTTAAGTTGAGATTTTGATCTTCTGAAGTGCTTGACTCATGAAATAGGCATGTCATTCAAACCAACATCAAAAACTAAATATTTTGGTGAAGTGAGATATTGGTTTTCTGAAGTGCTTATCTGTGTGAAATAAGTATGTCAGTCAAAACAACATCAAAAATTAATTCAGATGGTGAAGTTGAGTTTATTGAATTCTGACGTGCTTATTTCATTGAAATAAGCATTTTAGTCACACCAGCAAAACAAGTTGAGTGTTTTGATGATTTTGCTATTTTGGTCTTCTGATATGCTTATCTGACTGAAATAAGAACGTTAGTCAAAACAACATCAAAAATTGAGTCATTTGGTGAGGTTCAGATTTTAGTCTTCTCTATTGCTGAACTCGCTGAAATAAGTATTTTAATCCAACCAGCATCAAAAATTAAGTCATTTGTTGAAGTTGAGATTTTTGCCTTCAGAATTGCTTATCTCACTCGAATATGCATGATTTTCAAAACAACATCAAAAGTTGAGTCATTCGGTGAATTTTGAGTTTTTGATCTTCTGACGTGCTTTTCTTAAAGAAATCAGCATGTATTTCAAATCAACATCAAAACCAACTCATTTGGTGAAGTTGAGATATTGGTCTTCCGATGTGA
>NW_025965711.1:59089-65219 GCF_021869965.1 Rhincodon typus | reverse complement strand
CAGAAGACCAATAACTGAAATTCACCAAATGAGTTAGTTCTTGATGTTGGTTTGGATGACATGCTTATTTCATTGTGATAAGCACGTCTGAAGATCATAATCTCAACTTCAACAAGTGACTCAACTTTTGATGCTGTTTTGACTAACATGTTTATTTCAGCGAGTTAAGCACTTCAGAAGGCTAAAATCTCAACTTCACCAAATGACTCAGCTTTTGATGCTGGTTGGATTAAAATGCTTCTTTCAGCGAGTAAAGCACTTCTGAAGGCTAAACTCTCAACTACACCAAATGATTCAGCTTTGATCCTGGTTGGAATAAAATACTTATTTCAGCGAGTAAAGCAGTTCAGAAGGCTAAAATCTCACCTTCACCAAATGATTCAAGTTCTGATGTTGGTTTGACTAACATGCTTATTGCAGAGAGATAAGCACTTCAGAAATCACAAGGTCCAACTTCACCAAATGACTCAACTTTTGGTATTGTTTTGAATAACGTGCTTAGTTCAGCAAGATAAGCATACCAGAAGACTAAAACCTCACCTTCACCAGAAGACCTAACTTTTGATGCTGTTTAAATTAAAATGCTGATTTCAGCAAGATAAGCACCTGAGAAGCCAAAAATCTGAACTTCACCAAATGACCCAATTTTTTATGTTCGTTTGACGAACATGCTTATTTCAGCGAGTTAAGCACTTCATCAGGCTAAAATCTCAACTTCACCAAATGACTCAGGTTTTGATACTGGTTGGATTAAAATGCTTCTTTCAGCGAGTTAAGCACTTCTGAAGTCCAAAATCTGAACTTCACAAAATGACTCAAGTTGAGATGTTTGTTTGACAAACATGCTTATTTGAGTGAGATAAGCACTTCATAATTCAAAACTCTCAACTTCATCAAATGACTTAATTATTGATGCTGTTTTGACTAACACGCTTATTTCTCTCAGATAATCACATCGGAAGACCACTATCTCAACTCACCAAATGAGTTGGTTTTTGATGTTGGTTTTAATGACATGTTGATTTCTTTGAGATAAGCACGTCAGAAGATCATAATCTCAACTTCACCAAATGACTCAACTTTGATGTTCGTTTCACTAACGCATATTTGCGTAAGATAAGCACTTCTGAAGGCAAAAATTTCAACTTCACCAAATGACTCAGCTTTTGATGCTGCTTGGATTAAAATGCTTATTCCAGCGTGTTAAGCACTTCAGAAGGCTAAACTCTCAACTTCACCAAATGACTCAGCTTTTGATGCTGGTTGGATTAAAATGCTTCTTTCAGCGAGTTAAGCACTTCTGAAGTCCAAAATCTGAAGTTCACAAAATGACTCAAGTTGAGATGTTTGTTTGACAACATGCTTATTTGAGTGAGATAAGCCCTTCATAATTCAAAAATCTCAACTTCATCAAACGACTTAATTTTTTATGCTGTTTTGACTAACATGCTTATTTCACTCAGATACGCACATCACGAGAACGAATTGAACTTCAACAAATGATTCAAGTTGTGATGTTGATTTGACTAACATGATTATTTGAGTGAGATAATCACTTCAGAAGTCAAAAATCTCAACTTCACCAAATGACTCAACTTTAGATTTTGTTTTGACTGCACGCTTCTTTCAGCGCGTTAAGCACTACTGAAGTCCAAAATCTGAACTTCACAAAATGACTCAAGTTTAGATGTTTGTTTGACTAACATGCTTATTTGAGTGACATAAGCAGTTCATAATTCAAAAATCTCACCTTCACCAGATGACCTAACTTTTGATGCTGGTTAAATTAAAATGTTTATTTCAGCGAGTTAAGCAAATCAGAAGCCAAAAATCTGAACTTCAACAAATATAACAATTTTTTTATGTTCGTTTGACGAACATGCTTATTTCAGCGAGGAAAGTACTTCAGAAGATCAAAATCTCACCTTCACCAAATGACTCAACTTTTGATGTTGTTTTGTCGAACCTGCTTAATTCAGCGAGATAAGCTTATTCGAAGACCAAAATATCAATTTCACCAAGACAATCAATTTTGTTTGCTGGTTTGACTAAAATGCTTATTTCAGCGAGATAAGCGTGTCAGAAGACCACAATCTCAAGTTCACAAAAGGACCTAACTTTTGATGCTGATTTGTCTAAAATGCGTATTTCAGGGAGATAAGCACTTCAGAAGTCAAAAATCTCAACTTCACCAAATGACTTCAATGTTGAGGCTGTTTTGACTGACATGCTTATTTCACTCAGATGAGCACTTCAGAAGACTAAAATCTGAACTTCACCAAATGACACAAGTTTTGCTGTTGGTTGGACGAACAACATGCTTGTTTGAAACAGATAAGCACTTCAGACGTCAAAAATCTCACCTTCACCAAATGACTTAATTTTTCATGCTGTTTTGACTAACATGCTTATTTCAGTGAGATAAGCACTTCAGAAAACCAAAATCTGAACTTCAGAAAATGACTCCAGTTTTAATGTTGCTTTGACTAACAAGATTATTTGAGTGAGATGAGCACTTCAGAAGTCAAAAATCTCAACTTCACCAAAGGACCTAACTTTGGACGCTGGTTGGACTAAAATGTCGATTTCTGTGAGATAAGCACTTCAGAAATCAAAAACCTCAACTTCACCATCTGACTTAATCTTTGATGCTGTTTTGTCTTGTATGCTTATTTCACTCAGATAAGCACTTCAGAAGATCAATATCTCACTTCACCAAAAATGTTAGTTTTTGATGTTGGTTTGAATGACACGCTGATTTCATGAGGTAAGCACTTCAGAAGATCAAAATCTCAACTTCGCCAAATGACTCAACTTTTGATGTTGTTTTGACTGACGTGCTTATTTCAGCGAGTTCAGCACTTGAGAAGACTAAAATCTGAACTTCTCCAAATGACTCAATTTTTAATGTTGTTTGGACTAACATGCTTATTTGAATGAGATAAGCACTTCTGAAGGCAAAAATCGCAACTTCACCAAATCACTTAATTTTTGATGCTGGTGGAATTAAAATGCTTATTTCAGCGCGGTAAGCACTTCAGTCGACATAAATCTGAATTTCACCAAATGGCTCAATTTTAATCTTGTATTGACGACGGTGCTTATTTCAGTTAGATAAGGGTATCAGAAGACCAAAATCGCAACTTCACTAAAATACTCAACTTTTGATGCTGGTATGACTAAAATGCTTATTTCAGTGATATAAGCACATCAGCAGTCAAAAATCTCACCTTCACCAAATGACTCAATTTTTTTATGCTGTTTTGACTGACATGCTTATTTCACTCAGATAAGCACTTCAGAAGACCAAAATCTGAACTTCACCAAATGACTCAAGTTTCGATGTTGGTGAGACTAACATGCTTATTTCAGTGAGATAATCATTTCAGAAGATGAAAATCTCAACTTCACCAAATGAGATAGATTTTGATGTTGGTTTGAATGAGATGCTTATTTCATTGAGATCAGCAATTCAGAAGATGAAAATCTCAACTTCACCGAATGACAAAACTTTTGATGTTGTTCTGACTAACGTGCTTATTTCAGCGATAGAAACAGAGCAGAAGACCAAAATCTCAACTTCAACAAGACACTCAACTTTTTATGCTGTTCTGACAACATGCTTATTTCAGTGAGATAAGTACTTCAGAAGACCAAAATCTGCACTTAACTAAATGACTCAAATTTTGATGTTGGATTGACTACCAGGCTTTCTCCAGTGAAATAAGCCCTTCAGAAGTGAAGAATTTCGACTTCACCAAATGACTCAACTTTTGATGTTGTTTTGAGTAACATGCATATTTGAGTGAGGTAAGCACTTCAGAAGGTCAAAATAAGAACTTCACCGAATGACTCAAGTTTTCATGTTGGTTAGACTAACATGCATATTCAGCGATTTAAACACTTCAGAAATCAAAAATCTCAACATCAACAAATGACTAAATTTTTGATGCTGTTTTGACTAACATGCTCAATTCACTCACATAAGTAGATCAGAAGACTAATAACTGAAATTCACCAAATGAGTTAGTTTTTGATGTTGGTTTGAATGACATGCTTATTTCATTGAGATAAGCACGTCTGAAGATCATAATCTCAACTTCACCAAGTGACTCAACTTTTGATGCTGTTTTGACTAACATGTTTATTTCAGCGAGTTCAGCACTTCAGAAGGCTAAAATCTCAACTTCACCAAATGACTCAGCTTTTGATGCTGGTTGGAATTAAAATGCTTCTTTCAGCGAGTTCAGCACTTCTGAAGTCCAAAATCTGATCTTCACAAAATGACTCATGTTTAGATGTTTGTTTGACTAACATGCTTATTTGAGTGAGATAAGCACTTCATAATTCAAACATCTCACCTTCACCAAATGACTCAACTTTTGATGCTGGTTGGAATAAAATGCTTATTTCAGCGAGTTAAGTTCTTCAGTCGACCAAAATCTCACCTTCACCAAATGACTCAAGTTCTGATGTTTGTTTGACTAACATGTTTATTGCAGAGAGATAAGCACTTCAGAAATCACGAGTCTGAAATTCACCAAATGACTCAACTTTTGATATTGTTTTGAATAACGTGCTTATTTCATCAAGATAAGCATACAACAAGACTAAAATCTCACCTTCACCAGATGATCTAACTTTTGATGCTGGTTAAATTAAAATGCTTATTTCAGTGAAAAAGCACATCAAAGGTCAAAAATCTCACCTTCCTCAAATGACTTAATTTTTTTAAGCTGTTTTGACTAACATGCTTATTTCACTCAGATAAGCACATCACTGGACCTAATTGAACTTCAACAAATGACTCAAGTTTTGATGTTAGTTTGACTGACATGCTTATTTGAGTGCGATAAGCACTTCAGAAGTCAAAAATCTCAACTTCACCAAATGACTCAAATTTAGATGTTGTTTTGACTAACATGCTTATGTGAGTGAGATAAGCACTTCAGTAGGCAAAAATCTCAACTTCACCAAATGACACAATTTTTATTGCTGGTTGGATTAAAATTCCTATTTCAGCGAGATAAGCACTTCAGAAGACAAAAATCGGAACTTCGCCTAATGACTCAATTTTTGATGTTAATTTGACTAACGTGTTCATTTCTCTTGTGTTAAGCACTTCAGAAGACTAAAATCTCACCTTCCCCAGATGACCTAACTTTTGTTGCTGGTTTCATTAAAATGCTACTTTCAGCGAGTTAAGCACTTCAGAAGTCAAAAGTCTGAACTTCAGCAAATGACACAATTTTTTATGTTCGTTTGACTAACGTTCTTATTTCAGCGTTATAAGCAAATGAGAAGACAAAAATCTCAACTTCTCCAAAGGACATAAATTTTGATGCTGGTTGGACGAAAATTCTTATTTCAGTGAGATGAGCACGACAGAAGTCAAGAATCTTAACTTCATCAAATGACTTGATTTTTGATTTTGGTCAGACTAAGATGTTTAATTCAGTGAGTTAAGCACTTGAGAATTAAAAATCTGAACTTCAACAAATGACTCAATTATTGATGTTAGTTTGACTAACATGCTCATTTCAGCGAGTGAAGCACTTCAGAAGATCAAAATCTCAACTTCACCAAATGACTCAACTTTTGATGTTGTTTTGTCGAACCTGCTTAATTCAGCGAGACAAGCATATCCGAAGACCAAAATCTCAATTTCACGAAGACAATCAATTTTGGATGCTGGTTTGACTAAAATGCTTATTTCAGCGAGATAAGCATATCAGAAGACTACAATCTCAAGTTCACGAAAGGACCTAACTTTTGATGCTGATTTGTCTAAAATGCGTATTTCAGGAAGATAAGCACTTCAGAAGTCATAAATCTCAACTTCACCAAATGACTTAATTTTTGATGCTGTTTTGACTATTCAGCTTATTTCACTCAAATAAGCAAATCAGAAGATCAATATCGCACTTCAACAAAAATGTTAGTTTTTGATGCTGGTTTGAATGACACGCTGATTTCATGAGGTAAGCACTTCAGAAGATCAAAATCTCAACTTCGCCAAATGATTCAACTTTTGATGTTGTTTTGACTGACGTGCTTATTTCAGCGAGTTCAGCACTTGAGAGGACTAAAATCTGAACTTCTCCAAATGACTCAATTTTTAATGTTGTTT
>NW_025965711.1:57338-58589 GCF_021869965.1 Rhincodon typus | reverse complement strand
CTAATTTCAGTTCGATAAACATATCAGAAGATCAAAATCGCAACTTCGCCAAAACACTCAACTTTTGATGCTGGTATGACGAAAATGCTGATTTCAGTGAAAAAGCACATCAGAGGTCAAAAATCTCACCTTCAACAAATGACTTTTTTTTTATCCTGTTTTGACTAACATGCTTATTTTACACAGATAAGCACGTCAGAAGACCGAATTGAACTTCAACAAATGACTCAAGATTTGATGTTGTTTTGACTAACATACTTATTTGAGTGAGATAAGCATATCAGAAGACTTAAATCTCAATTTCACCAGATGGACTAACTTTTAATGCTGGTTAAATTAAAATGTTTATTTCAGCGAGTTGAGCACCTCGGAAGCCAAAAATCTTAACTTCATCAAATGACACAATTTTTAACGTTCGCTTGACTAACATGTTTATTTCAGCGAATTAAGCACTCCAGAATGTCAAAATCTCAACTTCACCAAATGACTCAACTTTTGACGTTGTTTTGACAAACGTGTTTAATTCAGCGAGATAAGCATATCAGAAGACCAAACTCTCAATTTCACCAAAGGACCGAACTTTTGATGCTGATTTGACTAAAATGCTTATTTCACTCAGATAAGCACTTCAGAAGACCAAAATCCCAACTTCACCAAATGACTCAATTTTGATTTTGGTTTGACTAACATGCTTATTTGAGTGCTATAAGCTCTTCAGAAGTCAAAAATCTCACCTTCACCAAAGGACCTAACTTTCTACGCTGTTTGGACTAAAATGCTTATTTCAGTGAGATAAGCACGTCAAAAATCAAAAATCTCAACTTCACCATCTGGCTTAATTTTTGATGCTGTTTCTGACGAACATGCTATTTCACTCAGATAAGCACTTCAGAAGACCAAAATCTGATCTTCACCAAATGACTCAAGTTTTGCTGTTGGTTGGACTAACATGCTTGTTTGAGTCAGATAAGCGCATCAGAGGTTAAAAATCTGACCTTCACCAAATGAATATTTTTTTTTGTATATGCTGTTTTGACGAACGTGCTTATTTGACTCAGATAAGCACTTCAGAAGTCAAAAATCTCACCTTCACCAAATGACGCAACTTTTGATGTTGTTTTGAATAACATGCTTATTTCAGCGAGTTAAGCACTTCAGAAGGCTAAAATCTCAACTTCACCAAGTGACACAACTTTTCATGCTGGTTGCTTTAAAGTGTTTATTTCAGCGAGTAAAGCTCTTCAAACACCA
>NW_025965711.1:55966-56838 GCF_021869965.1 Rhincodon typus | reverse complement strand
AACCACCGAGCCACCGCGCCGCCCTCGTGGAATTTACGACAGTGCAAAACCCCTTTAAAATTGACCCCAGCACTCCATTAATATTTGCCTTCTGACAATGCAGCTTTTCCTCAGTACTGACTCGCCAACAGTGCAGCACTCCCCTAAATACTATCAGAGAGTCAATACTAAGAGAATGCTTCACGGTTGGAGACAGCACTGAGGGGAGCTGAACTATCAAAGGTTCCGTACTAAAGGCATGCTGCACTGTGAGAGGGTCAGTTAAGCGGGAATTCTGCACTGCCAGAGAATCAACAATGAAGAAGTGATGCGATGTCAATGTAATAGGGTCAGAACTGAATCAGTGCCTCATGATCAAAGTGTCAATACTGAGCCGGTGTCTCATTGTAAGGTGTTCAGAATTGAGTCAGTCCTGTGGTAGTGCAGCACTCTCAGAGGGTTAGTACTGAGGGAGAGCGTCATTATCAGTGGGTCAGTACTGAGTGTGTGCCTTCTTGTAAGTGGGTCACTTCTGAGGCAGTATGTCATTGTTGAATGGTCAGTCCAGTGTGATTATTTTGTTGTCAGATAGTCAATGCTGAGGCAGTGCCACCTTCCCGGTCAGGATTGAGGTAATGCCTCATTGTAAGGAGGTTAGAATTGAGGGAGTGGCAGACATTTAGAGGGTCAGTACTGAGGCAGTGCAGAACCGTCAGAGGGTCAGTACTTGAGGAGAACCTTATTATCAGAAGGTCAAGACTAATGGAGTGTCACATTGTCAATGGTTCAGTACTGAGGAATCACCTCATTATCAGTGGGTCAGTCCTGAGGCAGTGCCTCATTGTCAGAAGGTCAGTGCTGAGGCAGTGCCAAATTCTCAGAGGATCAATATT
>NW_025965711.1:54647-55466 GCF_021869965.1 Rhincodon typus | reverse complement strand
ACGCTCTGACACTGAGGCATTCATTCAATATTTACACTGTGATAGACTTGCAAAATCTCAGTCCTGGCTGTCCAATCAAGGGGCGCATCCTCAATTCTAACCCTATTACAATGAGGTACTGTTTCAGTGTTGAACCTCTGCGTCTGTGTCATTTTAAACCCGATGTTAACTGTCTTCGGAGAGTCCACAAAACCAATTTGAAGTCAAAGTAATCCTTTGAAAGATGGTTAAGTAGTAACAGTGTTGTTTTATTGGTGTTTGTAATAAATTTCAGGTAATTTTTGGATACACCAAACCGCAAAAGTACAGAAGAAGAAGGAGGCCCTTTGGCCCATCATACTGAGTTGTCTCTACCATCTCATGCAAATCCTTTTTGCGACTATCACCTGCACACCATTTTCATCCAATTCCCTCTGTCCGTCTCCGTTGAACCTCATTCATCACATTTACAGCAGTGCACTCCATAACTAATTACACACTGTGTGATAAAGCTACTCTAAGAGCAGGGACATCTTCTCCCAATTTACTCTGTTCAGACCACTCACGATTTCAAAACACTTCAATTCCATCTCCTCTCAGCCTGCTGTTGAGAGAGAACAATCCCAAACTCTTCAATCTATTCTTGCAGCTGAAACTTTTCCTACCTGGAACCATTCTGGTAATAATCAGCACATCAATGCATTTACCTTTTTCCTATAATGCGCAGGCCACAACTGTGCACAATACTCCATTTGAGATTTAAGTTACCTTGCAGAACTTCAATATCGTCAACTTCTTACTCGTATACTCTATACCCCTATTAATAAAGGCTGTATGCTT
>NW_025965711.1:53338-54147 GCF_021869965.1 Rhincodon typus | reverse complement strand
TTCTTACTCGTATACTCTATACCCCTATTAATAAAGGCTGTATGCTTTATTTATTGCTCTCTCCAGCTGTACCACTACCACCGTTTCAACTGTGCACGTCCATACCCCTATTTTACGTTGGTAGGAAAAACACTTGAAAGACAAAGTGCATCACCTTATACTTCTCCACATTGTACCTCATACTCCACCGATCTGCCCACTCCATCAACTTTTCAATGCACTTTTGGAGTTCCACACTATTCTTCTCACAATTTACAATTCTCAAGTTTAATGGCATCTGATAACTTGGAAATTGTCCCCTGCACACCACGATCAAGATAATTAATTATCTATCTGGTCAGTATGGACGAGTCGGAACAAAGCGTCTGTTTTCATACTGTACATCTGCGATTTTATGACTCCATGTTCCACTGACAATAAGGCACTTTCTCAGTAATATCCTCTGAGAACGAGGCACTCCCACACTGTTGCAAATACCTCAGTGCCAACCCTCTTAATATGTGGCACTCCCTCAGTTCTAACCCATTGACCGTGACACAATGCCTGTGGACTCACTGTCCAATCAGTTGGCACTCCCTCAACTCCAACACCAGCACAATGAGGCACTGCCTCCGTATTGATCCTCTGACTCCTCCAGATCTGACTCACTGACAGTTCGGTATTGTTAGTCCTGACCCTTTAATCATTTCGCACTCCCTCAATTCTGACCCCATTATATTGAGGAACTGACTCAGTATTAACCCTCTTGCAATGAGGGGTCCCCTCAGTACTGAACCTCTGACTGTGCTTCAATACCTCAAGACTGACCC
>NW_025965711.1:48016-52838 GCF_021869965.1 Rhincodon typus | reverse complement strand
CTCAGTACTGAACCTCTGACTGTGCTTCAATACCTCAAGACTGACCCTCTGTCAATAAAGCATTACCTCAGTTCGACCTTCTGTAAGTGCTGCAATACCTCACCACGGCTCCTGTAATCAAGTGGCACTCCTTCAATTCTAACCCCTTTCGGATGTGGCACGGCCTCAATGTTGAACCTCTGACAATGAGGCACCCCTCAGTACTGATTGTCTAATTCTGTGGCATACCCTCAATTCTGAACACTTTACAATGAGGGGATGTTCACTGATGATTGCACAATGTTCAGAACCATTCACACCTCTTCAGATACTGAAGCAGTCCTTGTTCAAATGCAACCAGACCTGGCTTGGGACAACAAGTTCAAATCACATTTGTGTCACACAATACAACCATCACCAATAAGAGACAATCTAACCACTGTCCCTTGGCATTCTACAGTGTTAACATCACTGAATCCCCACTATCAACATCCTGAGGGTCATCATTTACCAGAAACTCAACTGCACTCACCACATAAACACAGTGCAAGAGCAGGGCAGGAGCTGGATATACCAGAGGGAGTAATTCTCCTCCTGACTCCTCAAAGCCTGTCCACTATCTACAAGGCACAAGTCAGGAGTGTGATGGAATAGTCCCCACTTGCCTGGATGAGTGCAGACCCAACAACACAAGAAGCTTTAAACCATCTGGGACAAAGCAGCACGCTTGACTGGCACTGCATCCACAAATATCCACTCCCTCTACCACCGACAGTCAGTAGCAGCAGTGTATGTTATCTATAAGATGCACTGCAGAAATTCACTAAAGATCCTCAGACAAACCACGACAACTTCCGTCTGGAAGAACAAGCATAGTTTATTAGAAATGCCACCTTCAAGTTCAACTCCAAGCCATTCACCATCCTGACTTGGAAATACATCGAATGCAACTGTGAAGGAAGACAGTCATCCACCAAGAGGGAGAAAGAGCGAGAGAAAATCTGAGAGAAATTACAAATGCAGGAGACGAACTATAATTGTAATCTTCAATTATCCTAATTAATAGCACTAGAGCAGAGAGGGGCATCCATTAGATAATCAATGTCACTAAAACACAGCTTAACAGAAACATGTCAGTCCCGGGACATACTGAAGCAAAATACCCTCTTCTGTAAATAATACACAAGATTTATCTGTTCTCGTGATGGCAGGCATGGTCTTGTTGAAGAAGGGTCTTTCTGAAAGATGGCTCCTTCACCACCACTCTGTACCAGCATGGTAGTGTGTGTGTGATGGTGGGGGGAGAGGTTAATGATGGTCTTCTGTTTCCTTCACTGGCTAAATGTTAAAAAAAAATGCATCAGTTAGTCAAGTGACCAACTCCCCATGGGAATAGTCGGGAGGGTGGGTGGAAGAGGTTAAGATATAAATGTCCGTTGGGAAAACCATCCAAATTGGGCGAGTTACGTGTGAGACTAATATTGTCAGAATGCTGTTGGGTGGGACAGTGGACGAGGAAAGATGCAGCAACCGTCTGCTCAGAAAGTGGGATACTGTTGCACCTGTCAGAGCAGGACATGGAGAGGAAGCAACATAATGAATGCATATGGAACTGAAACATCAGATTTACAGGGCAACAACTGTTCCACCTCCAAGGACTTGATGCAATTGCCTCAACAACTGAACAGACCGGTAAATTCCAGGAGAGGTAGTCACTCGGCAGACTTTTCATCATTCAGAAGGCGAAAGACAACCTGAGCTTCTGAATCTCTCCACATTAAGACACAAGTCAGGCGTGTGATGGAATATTCCCCACTTGCCTGGACAGGTGCAGCTCCAACAACACAAGAAGATCAACAAAGTTGAGGACAAAGCAGCCCACTTGATTGGCACCACATCCACAAACATTCACTCCCTCCACCACAAACACTTAGTCGCAGCAGCGTGTACCATCTACAAGGTACACTGCAGAAATTCCACCAAAAATCCTCAGATAGCACTTTCCAAACACGTGACTACTTCATCTAGGAACACAAGGGCAGCAGATACATAGGAATACCATTCCCTCAAGATACCCTCCAACCTTTAAATTTGTCACCATTCCTTCACTGTCGCTGGGTCAAAACCCTGGACCTCCCTTCCTAACAATATTTTCCTTACGAGCAGCACAGTGGCCAGTGGTCAGCACTGCTGCCTCACAGCACCAGAGATCTGGGTTCAATTCAGTCTCAGGTGACTGTGTGTGGGGGGTTTGCACATTCTTCCCATTTCTTTGTGGGTTTCCTCCAGGTGCTCCGGGTTCCTCCGACAGACTAAAGATTTGCGGATTCGGTGAATTGGACACGCTAAAATGCCCATTGTGTCCAGGGATGACTAGTTATGTGAATTATCCATGGGAATTGCAGGGTTACAGGGGTGAGGTTGGGGTGTCAGCTTCCTCTGCCTCCGCTGATTGGAGCAACCGCACGTCATTGGCGTCGCCCCGGTCCTCACGGGCGAGAGTCTGTCGTTCGTAGGCGGGGCTCATGCACAGACCTTGTCATCTGATTGGTTAAACTGTCGCGCCCGCCACCTTTTGATCCCGTGGAGTTTGGACACGGACTCGTGGTCACATGGTTCCAAGTGAATAATTAGTTGCCGAACACCTGCTCTTTCTTCGTCCATAGTTCTATACTTTTAAACTGGTACACACCTGAGGTTGGTAGGCTGTTTCTGGGTATACCATCGTTGTTGAGCCTTGAACGAAGTCTTCCGTGAGGCTTGTTCCTCAGTCTTGGCTCTGCATGTTACCCTGTCTGTTGGGGCCATGATATGGTGGATCTCAGGGCAGGTTGAGTTGAGTTGATGAGTGGTTTAGTACGCAGCAGATGAACCACCTCTCGCATAAATGTGAAGTTATCTACTTTAGGGGCAAAAACGGAATAGCCATATATTATCTGAAGGGTGACAGATTGGGAAAGGGAGGGGTGCACTGAGTCCTTAGTGTCCTTGTACCTGTCGCTGAAAGCAAGTATGACCCTGACCCTGACCCTACTGCAGGTGGTGAACAAGGCAGATGGTTCGTTGGCTGCCTTATTGAGGGGATTCATGGATTGGTTATAGTGACAGTGAGTGAAAGATTTACCAGAGTGATTTCTGGGATGGTGGTATTGAGAGATGAAGGGAGACTGGATCAGTTCGGGCTGTATTCGTGGGAGTTTAAAAGAAGAACGGGCATCTGATGGAAGCCTATAAATTTAAAGAGGACTTGACAAGGTAGATACAGTAAGGATGTCCTCACTGACTTCGGAGTCCAGAAATAGGGCTTAGAGTCAAGGAGGAAAAAGTGGTCATTTTGGAAATGAGGAGAAATGTCTTCACCCATACAGAGGTCAGCCCGTGAAATTCTGTCTGGGAACTGTTGAGGTCAAACCATTGACTATTTTCAAAGGGAAATTGGATATGTTGCTTAGGACTAAAGAGAATGAAGACAGTGGGTAGAAACAGTGTGAGTTCAATGATCAGCCATGATCATGTTGAAAGGTGGAACAGGCTCGAAGTGCTCACTCCTATTCTTCTATGTTTCTATGAACAAAATGAGACAAGATTGACTGGAATGACCCCAAGGGTGAAGACTTCACAGTTTTTAAAATTCATTTGTGATATCTAAAGATCGCTGGCTTTTCCAGCTTTACTGGCTGTCATCAGTTACCCCATGAGAAGGTGGTGTTCAGCTGCCTTCTTGAACCACTCCAGTCCTTGTGCTGACAGTTGACACACAATCATTAGAATCCATACAGTGTGGAAATAGGCCATTTGGCCCAACAAGTCCATAACGACTCCAAAAAGCATTCCACAAGACGGACCTCAACCACCCACACCCTATCCCTGTAACCATGCACTTCCCATGGATAACAGACATCACTACTCATCCCTGGACACAATGGGCAATTTAGCGTGGCCAATTCACCTAATCCACACATTTTTAGTCTGTAGGAGGAACCCGGAGCACCTGGTGGAAGCCCACAAAGACATGGGAAGAATGTGCATCCCCACACACACAGTCACCTGAGACTGAATTGAACCCAGATCTCTGGAGCTGTGAGGCAGCAGTGCTAACCACTGGCCACTCTGCTGGTAAGGACAATATTATCAGGAAGGGAGGTCCAGGGTTTTGACCCAGCGACAGTGAAGGAATGGTGACATATTTAACGATTGGAGGGGATCATGTAGGGAGTAGTATTCCCATGTATCTGCTACCCTTGTCCTTCTCGATGGAAGTAGTCACGTGTTTGGAAAGTGCTGTCTGAGGATTTTTGGTGGAATTTCTCCAGTATACATTGCAGATGGTACACGCTGCTGCTACTAAGTGTTGGTGGTGGAGGGAGTGAATGTTTTTGGATGTGGTGCCAATTAAGTGGGCTGCTTTGTCCTGAACAGTGTTGAGCTTCTTATGTTGTTGGAGCGACACCTCTCCACGCGAGTGGGGAATATTCCATCACACACCTTACTTGTGTCTTAATGGAGAGAGATTCAGAAGCTCAGGTTGTCTTTAGCCTTCTGAATGATGAAAAGTCTGCCGAGTGACTACCTCTCCTGGAATTTGCCGGTCTGTTCAGTTGTTGAGGCATTTACAGCCAAGTCCTTGGAGGTGGAACTGTTGTTGCCCTGTAAATTTGATGTTTCAGTTCCATATGCATTCATTATGTTGCTTCCTCTCCATGTCCTGCTCTGACAGGTGCAACAGTATCCCACAACATGAGCAGATGGTCGCTGCATCTTTCCTCGTCCTCTACCCCACCCAACAGAATTCTGACACTATTAGCCTCAAACATAACTCCCCCAATTTGGATGGTTTTCTCAA
>NW_025965711.1:40202-47516 GCF_021869965.1 Rhincodon typus | reverse complement strand
TTTGTTTAGAAACAAGTTATGCAGTTTGCTTATTTTTCCATCAGGTATTCCCTCCTTCCTGATTAGCACTGACTGCAGTTGCAGTATTTTGGTAGTCGACCAGTCTGTTTGAATAGGGAGCTGCTTTGTCAAGGTTGTCTGCTGCCAGTAATTTGTCTATTACGGAACTATCCATAGAGATGTGGCAACCATGTAGACCCATGTGAGAAACAATTGAGTAGGATTGCAGTCTTTCCACATTGAGGAAGAACCTCAAAACCATTTAATTGGAAAATAGATTTTTGAACTTGCATTGGAAAAGTAACTCGGAATTGACAGAATGGCTTATCTAATGGACAGTTTGGCTTTGTTTTACTATTTCTGAGAATTATCTTTCCATCACAGTCGGTTCTGTTGTAACGCTATGGCAGAGTTCCTGCACAACATCGCAGCATAGAAAATCGCGCTATAGATATAATGGGGCCTATGGGAAAAGTGGGGTAAGGGTAGATCACCAAAAAATATCACTCAAAAACCTAACACAAATGATAGCATGCTTTGAATAAAAGTTTAATTCATATCTAATAATGAAATAAAAGTAAATTTTATTACCTTGGAAAAAAAAAATCAAGATGATGGGAGGAGGTTTTGAGGTAACTGTTGTTAATGCAGGGGCTGAGGGTCGTCATCATCATCACCAATCATCGCCTTCAGGTGCAGTTGTGGTTGCAAGTTTGGGGCCAAAAATAATTAATCCAAGAAGAAGGGTCCAGACCCGAAACGTCAGCTTTCCTGCTCCTCTGATGCTGCCTGGCCTGCTGTGTTCATCCAGCTCCACACCTCGTTATCTTACATTTTAATGAATCTTTGTTGTCCTTGGCCTATCACCAATTTGTGTGTGAATCTTTTGAAAGTGTTCTTTATAAATCCTTCTGAATGTTTCAGCTTTAATTTAGAATGAAAGCAATTTCAAAACCGAAAGCAAGAAAAACTCAGAGACAGTAAGGACTGCAGGTGCTGGAAGCCAGAGTCTATGAGTGTGAAGCTGGAAAAGTACAGCAGGTCAGACAGCATCCGAGGAGCCGGAAAATGCACGTTTCGGGCTTTCATCGGGATGCAAGAAAAACTCGCACTTGCACTTTATGAATTGTAGGCCTCAGAAATATTGCACAGACCCTTAGTGTACTCGTGTTAAATTCCTCATTGCTTATTGTCTGTATAAGGCCTGGATGTGGAGAAGATGTTTCCACCAGTAGGAGAGACTGGGGCCCGAGAGCACAGCCTCAGAGCGAAGGGGCGACCCTTTAGATGAGGAGGAATTTCTTCAGCCAGAGGGTGGTGAATCTGTGGAACTCATTATCACAGAGGGATGTGAAGGCCAAGTTATTGAGATAGACATAGATGGGTTCTTGATTAGTATGGTGCTCAAAGGTTAAGGGGAGAGGCAGGAAAATGGGGCTAAGAAACATCAGCTATGCTCAAATGATGGAGCAGACTCCATGGGCTGAATGGCCTAATTCTGCCCCTACATCTTATGGTCTTACGCCTCAGATTAATGCCTAGACCACCCCTCCCCCCAACACATCTGGAATTTCATCTCTAAACTTCTTTGTACCTCTCTCTCCTTCTGCAAATTCTCTTCTTAAAGCCTCCCATTTTGACTAAGGTTTTTTTTAATTGCAAAAATATACTTTATTGATTAGAAATCTTTACCTGTGTCAGCAGGTACTAAAGCAGCTCTGGTCAGTCGTTGCGTATCGAGCCTACGGTTTTGGATGGTCACCTGCTCTGACACCTCAGTGTGTTGCTTAGTGTCACGTTTTGCCTGGCAGTCGCTTCTGTGAACTTTATGAAAGGTGTCACATAAATACAAGTTGTTATTTTTGATGTTGGTTAAAATGCAGTTAGATACACACATTTTTCGGTTGTACAATTCTTTGCCAACCTTTTGGCAGCTTCGGTCTGTTTTATCTGTCCCTCAGCTATCCTGAATAAAATTAATTACCCCTCGGGCAGGGGGGGTGAGAGACCCTCTGACATGACTCAAAAGGTGATTGTTGGGACTACTGAGGGCTGTAGGCAATTTCCCTCATCAACCTATTCTGGCACAATTTTGGAACACATGGGACTTGAACCTAGGCCTCCCTAGTCCATAGATAGGGACACTACCGCTGTGTCACCATAACCCCTACAGCTGTGCTGTAATGCTTCCATCTGTTGCTGTTAATATAACAAGTGGCGATTGAGGTGGATTGATTAATTGATCGAGTAGGTGGAAGGGTCTTGTTGTGTACAGCTAGCACGGGAGAGCTCTTGTGGTGCAGTGGTAGTGTCCCTAATTCTGAACCAGGTGGCCTGTGTTCAAGACCCACCTGGCCCAGAGGCATGTAATAATGTTTCTAAGCAGGTGGATTAGATAATATCTGTAGGGATGGTGTCCTGATGTCTGGGCTAGGACAGCCTAGGTTCAAGTATCAAATGCTCAACAGCGATATAATAACATCTGCAAACAGGTCGATTGCAGAACTTTTTAAAAATAATGACCATGTAACGTATTTCCCTGTCCTGTTCCATTTGTTTGACTCCCCTCCCTCTCTCCTATCATCCTCCCTGCCACCCCCAACCTGTGGTACTATTTCAGTGCTCTGGATGAGCTTTGCAGGTAAATTGATGAATTGGAAATATGGGATAGAAAACGTTTGATTGCATAGGAAAGCAGTCTGCACTAAAAAACATTGCCTGGGGGGGATATAAAGGGGGAACAGGTGCGACTCATGTGTAGATGGAGCTGTAAGACTGAGTCTTTCATAAACTCTGTCAACAAAAAGAGGTGCCTTGATCTCAATGTTTCTGGCTTGGATCTCATTCGACAGTTGTGTTTTATTTGATCAAGGCATGACTCATTCTTTTCTCCACTGTTGCTAGTCCTCTTACGTTGTCGTCATTTGTTTCAAAATGCAGGGACCCTTCCCATGGACTCGCCCTCTATCTGCTTCAGGCCAGGGGCAAAATCTTCTCAGGAGTTGATGTCAATGTTGCATTTCTCCAAGTTAGCTTTCAGTATGTCCTAGAACCACTCCTGTTGTCTTCCCTTAGTGCATCTGCCCCAACTGAACTCTGAGAATGAAAGCTACTTTGGGAGCATTGGATCTCAGTAGGTCACACAATTGCTTCAAGCCCCATTGCACAGAGCTGAGCGCACAGTCTCAGCTGCAGTACTGACGGAGCGCCGCACTGTCGGAGAGTCACTACTGAGGGAGTGCCGCACTGTCGGAGGGTCAGTGCTGAGGGAGCGCCGCACTGTCGGAGGGTCAGTGCTGAGGGAGTGCCGCACTGTCGGAGGGTCAGTGCTGAGGGAACGCCGCACTGTCGGAGGGTCAGCGCTGAGGGAGTGCCATACTGTCGGAGGGTAAGTGCTGAGGGAGCGCCGCACTGTCGGAGGGTCAGTGCTGAAGGAGTGCCACACTGTCGGAGGGTCAGTGCTGAAGGAGTGCCATACTTTCGGAGGGTAAGTGCTGAGGGAGCGCCGCACTGTCGGAGGGTCAGTGCTGAGGGAGTGAGCACTGTCGGAGGGTCAGTGCTGAGGCAGTGCCGCACTGTCGGAGGGTCAGTACTGAGGGATTGCCGCACTGTCGGAGGGTCAGCGCTGAGGGAGCGCCGCACTGTCGGAGGGTCAGTGCTGAGGGAGCGCTGCACTGTCTTAAAGTCATACAGAACCTTCGATCCAACTCTTACATGCTGCTTTCTTAAATTAATGCAATCCCTTTTGCCGGCATTTGCCCGTATCCCTCTAAACCCTTCCTATTTCAGAAGAAGGTAAACAATCCACTTGTACGTCAATGTTCAGGTGGCGTTTGTATATGTTTGGCTGGGAGACAGTAGGATTAGTGAACTGTGTGAATGGACCATGTCTCAGTCAGAGGTAAATGATTTGTACCGGAAATGTCTGTGTCAGGAAACATGGTGATGGTGGGACAGCTCCAGATGCAGAGGGATTTCCCAGAAGACAAGTGGTTAATATCCTCAAAAAGGAATCACATTTGGATTTGGTATCCGAGGGGAGAGAGAGAATGTGAGAATTGCGGAGTCTGCTTGTATGTTAAATATTACTGTGTGCCTGCCAACATGGATTTTATAGATATTATATTCCAGCTTTAGGAGGGGAGGTGATAGCAAGTGATATTATCACTAGACAATTAATCCAGAGACCCTGACAATGTCCTGAGGACCTGAGTTCGAATCCCACCATGTCAGATGGTGGAATTTGAATTCAATTAAAAATCTGGAATTAAGAGTCTAATGATGACCAGGAATCCATTGCTGATTGTTGAAGAAACCCACCTGGTTCACTCATGTCCTTTAGGGAAGGAATCTGCCATCCTTACCTGGTCTGGCCTACATGTGACTCCAGACCCACAGCAATGTTTTTGACTCTCTCTGGGGAATTAAAGATGGGAATATAATGGCCTAGCCAGCAACACCATCATCCTGTGAACGAATTTTTTTTAAAAATCACTCACCGTCTCTTGATGTATAACTGCATTGTCCAGGGCTGTACAGGGAATGGTAATATATTGAAGAAAAATCTGACATTTCCAGCTGCTGGGTCCACATTGTCGCTCTCTTTAGAAATGAGATTGTTATAGTAACACAGGAAACAAGCAGTTAATCTGTGAACAGGAATCTCCCACACACAACATTACAACAATGTTATGATTGAATGTTTCTACGATGGGAGATATAATTACTTCCTGGATTTGTTCATGAGATGTGGGCATTGATGGACTTGATTGCCCAGAGGGCAGTTGAGAGTTAATCACATTGCTGTGGGTCTGGGGTCTCATCCAGGTATGGATGGCAGCTTCCTTCCCTAAAGGTCATGAGGGAACCAGATCGGTTTTTACTGATAATTGACAATACTTTCATGGTCACCATTAGATTCGCTTTTAATTTGAGATATTTGTTGAATTACAAATTTCATCATCAGCTTCCATTGGGATTTGAACCGATGTTGCTAGCTCATTAGCATGGCACGGTGGCTCAGTGGTTAGCGCTGCTGCATCAAAGCGCCAGGGACCTGGGTTCGATCCCAGCCTCGGGCGACTGTCTGTGTGGAGTTTGCACATTCTTCCCTTGTCTGCGTGGGTTTCCTCCGGGTGCTCCAGTTTCCTCCCACAGTCCAAAGATGTGCAGGTTAGGTGGATTGGCCATGCTAAATTGCCCATTGTGCCCAGGGATGTGTAGATTAGGTGAGTTTTTGGGGGATGGGTCTGGGTGGGATGCTCTGAGGGTTGGTGTGGACTTGTTGGGCCAAAGGGCCTGTTTCCACGCTGTGGGGATTCTATGATCTAGGTATTCTGGATTAGTTAGTCAGTGATATTACCATTGCACCACTCAGTCCCTCGTAAATTCAGGAGTGAGGATGGGGCTTAATGCAGACTGTGAGATGTGTTGGGTGGGAGGAGGGGATTAATAGAAGGAGAGGGAAGGGGTAATGAACACAGTGAGTTTCCAGGGTGGATACTGTGGGGCGTGTAGGGGTTAATAGACACACAACAGTTTGGTTAGGACAGACTATGGCCTGTGTGGGGTTAATAGAGGCTGTGAGTCATTCCCAAGGCTACAGTGTAACTGGGGACTTTCAGGTGAGGTAATGAACAAAGCTCTGATGTTCCATGTCTGCCTCTAGGAAAAATACCTTCAGGCACTGTGGAAACGAGGGCTGGAGCCTTTCTCTCTCTCTCTCTCTCTCGAGCTGTTTACACACTGCAGCCAGGAACCTGGGATCTTCTCTACCTGAATGGGGCTGGCCGCTAGAGAGCTGTAGTGCAGTCAGCTGCTCCCAATCTTCAGTCAGACCTCTCCCTGACTGAGGCCTGGGAAAAGACACCATGCATTCCCCACACAGGGATAGGCTGTCATTGCTGACCCAGGCTGTTAGCACCCTGGCTCCGTGTACTGGGGAGGTAATTGTATATCTCGCCTCCTGGGCACTATGCTCGACAACTCCATCCTTAAACTTCTCCATCTCTTGCACTCCTCCTTCCAATCCAGTATAGAAAATACATGCAGGAGTAGGCCATTCAGCCCTTCGAGCCTGCGCCACCATTCAATACGATCATGGCTGATCATGCAATCTCAGTATCTCATTCCCACTTTTTCTCCGTACCCCTTGATTCCTTTAGCCACAAGGGCCATGTTCACTCCCTCCTGAATATATCTAATGAATTGGCCCCAACAGCTTCCTGTGGGAGAGAATTCCACAGGGTCACAACTCTCTGAGTGAAGAAATTCTTCCTCATCTCAGTCCTGAATGACTTACCTCTTAGACTGTGACCCCTAGTTCTGGAATTCCCCAACATTTCTTCCCTGTCTAGTCCCATTGGGATTTTATATGTTTCTATGGGATCCCACCTCATTGCTCTAAATTCCAGTGACTACAAGCACAGTCGATCCAGTCTTTCTTCATTGGTCAGCCTTGCCATCTTGGGAATTGTTCTGGTGAACTTTTGCTGGACTCCCTCAATAGCAAGAATGTCCTTCCTCAGACTGGATATCGCAGGGAACTGAGGTTGAGGTTGAAGCTTTGTCATGACCGAGTTGAATGGTGGAGCAGGTTTAATGGGTTGAATGGCCTTGCTGCCCCACCCCACCCCCGCTCCTTGTCCCTATATTCCATTAAGACAATCCTCTAAATCACACCTCTTGGATTATTTGGTCATTTAACATCGTATCTCCTGGAGGGCCAATGATTGCTCACTGATGTGCCTCAGGATTTTTATCATGCATCGTATCAATCTAAAGTTCTGTGGGAGGATTGTTCTTGTGGTAGTGTCCTTGCCTCCAAGCCAGGAGATTCAGGTACAAGTCCCACCTGCTCCAGGAGGTGTGTCATAACATCTCTGAATGGGTTAGTGAGAAAAATATCTGGAAATCTAAATTGCTGGGTCTGTCACGATACCCCGCCAAGGCAGGGGAAGTAATTAACAACAACTCGCATTTCAACCCTGCAGTTATCCGATCAGTGGTACTCAAACAATAATCATTTTCAAAACAAACACAAAAGCGGTATCTTCTTATCAGGAGACAACAAGGTGCAGGGCTGGATGAACACAGCAGGCCAAGCAGCATCATAGGAGCAGAGAGGCTGATGTTTCGGGCCTAGACCCTTCATCAGAAAAGGGGGAGGGGAAGGGGGTTTTGAAATAAGTAGGGAGAGAGTGGGAGGCGGATAGAAGAGGGATAGAGGAGAGGACGAGAGAGTTGCAGTGGGAGAGAGATCCCTTGAGGTTTGTCCGGAGGGAGGAGGGTAACTTCTTCAGGTTAGGCATCCTT
>NW_025965711.1:38342-39702 GCF_021869965.1 Rhincodon typus | reverse complement strand
CAGGAAGGTGGGTGGGAGGAGGAGTATTCTAGGTAGCTGTGGGAGTCAGTGGGCTTGAAATGAATATCGGTTTCTAGGTGGTTGCCCGAGATGGAGACAGAGAGGTCCAGGAAGGGGAGAGAGGTATTAGAGATGGTCCAGGTAAACTTGAGGTTGGGGTGGAAGGTGTTGGTGAAGTGGATGAACTGTTCGAGCTCCTCGTGGGAGCACGAGGCGGCGCCGATACAGTCACTGCAACTCTCTCGTAATCTCTTCGGCCCTGAAACTGCTCGACCATGTCCTGAAGCAAACCAGGTACTACAGCCGCATCACCTTTCTTAGTACCTGCCTACGGAACCAGATCATCCCCAATGGACTACCATCCACATTCAAGCCTTCCCAATTTGGCCCCAACCGTGACAATATCTACACTCATGGCTTTGAGATCATTCAGAAGCGTTTCTCCCTGTGACTCCTGAAACACACACTTGCAGCAATGCGCCGGCATCTCCAGGCACTACAATCAAGCCTACCCGAGCTCAGAGCCTCCCTCTCCCAGACCTGCAAAGGACCTCTCCTGTTTTTTATTCTTCATAGGATGCACAACCTGAACTCACAATTCTACTCAGCTTTATTGGACACTAAAAACCGTAAGTACAGTAAACTTACTGGTGCCTACCACCCAAAACGGGCTTCCTCCCCCCAAATCCCCAATCCTACCCAGGACCTTCCCCACAATGTGCCCGCCGCCATTGGCCATGAGGCCACTGTCGGCGAACCTACAGATGACGTCACATCCGCCACCACCGGGTTCCCCATTTCCGGGACAGCGAACGCCATCGCTGCCATTTCCGAGACCAACACCACCGACACTGAAGTCGCGCCTACCGTCACCGCTACTGCCGCCGCCTACCTCGCCAGCCCCACCGCCGACGCCGCTCCGCCCATCACCGACGCGGACGCAACTCCACTCACCACCGGCGCAACTCCGCCCACTGCTGACGCCGACGCAACTCCGCCCACCGCCGACGCTGACGCAACTCCACCCACCGCCGACGCAACTCCCCCCACCGCCGACGCCGCTCCGCCCATCACCAACGCGGATGCAACTCCACCCACCACAGGCGCAACTCCGCCCACCGCCGACGGCGGCGCAACTCCGCCCACCGCTGACGCAACTCCGCCCACAGCCGACGCCGATGCAACTCCGCCCACAGCCGACGCCGACGTCGCTCCGCCCACAGCCTCCACAGCCAGCAGCTCCAGAAGGGACAATAGCACCCAGGCCTGCCGAGTCTTCACCATCCCCCTAGACCTACCCCTTACTGAGGACGAACGGTCAGTCCTCAGTAAAGGGCTCACCTTTGTCCCACTCCACCCA
>NW_025965711.1:31385-37842 GCF_021869965.1 Rhincodon typus | reverse complement strand
ACACACACACACACATACACACATATACCCCCGATTCTAATTGCAAGCTGGTAATAAATATATTTCTGATTTTCTTATTGAGAAGATGATTGAGGAAAGATATTCCAGTATAGATCTTCATATGGCTGCCTAGATATAAACCTGCTGCTGTGAAGTGGCCATCCATTATGGAAATTGCCTAATATTCACATCCCATTGACTTTCAATTTGGATTTGCCTGGGCAGCAAGTTGAAAAGTGGCCTTAGTTTGTGTCCATCGGGCACTGTAAATCTGATACTGTGCATGGGATTGGGGCAGGTCGGTAATCTACCCAAACCCTGTGGCCTTCCTGTCTTCACCAAAATTAAGTTATGGTCAGGGGGGCCACTGGTCGAACTTGCTGTCGCTAATTGAGGCCCTTGAATGCTAAGTTAAGGGCCTGCTAGGGGCCTCAACCTACCACTGCTGTGATTAACCTAGCTGTAGGGCATGGTACCATGTGGCATTCCTGATAACTGCTACTCTGTGGGTAACTTGTCAGCTTGGGATGGAGGATCAGAGATAATCAGCACCTGATTGAGGGACTGGACCTCAGACAGGGATTGTGCCTACTGGGGATCACCTGCCTGCCTCCTTTCCACACTAACTCTCAGCCTGAGAAACAAACAACTTCCAACACATCATATATGTGATCGTTTGACTCTGACATCAGGAAGAGAGAAGACACCAATCTAGAATGAACATGTGAAGAGAGAAGACACCAATCTAGAATGAACATGTGAAGAGAGAGGTCTTAGACAGTACACTAGTGAGCTATATTTGATAATATGCTACGTGCAGATGTAAACAAAGGGGTGTCGCAGTACATAAGAAGTGAAGAGCCACAGGGACAGTGTATTTCCATAACTCGGGAGTACTCCCGAGTATCATAATTTTGACTTAAAGCACAGTGTTTGCCACACTACAAAAACAAATTTAAATAAACATATATTTGAACGCTAAGCTGGCTCCAAACTAGCTCCATTGAAACCTTTGGGTTTTACCTCCTGTGGACTCACTCAATCACATGAAGTAAGTATCCATGTTTGTTAGATAAGAATATTGAGGATTCAGATCCAGGTTCCACTGTGGCTTATTTGCTATGCTGATATGCTTCTGCTTCCTTTGACTGCCATGCTTGGAATTGGAATTGTTCTCCAGTGTACTACAGCTGTAATTTTACAGTCAAACTATCAGTCGGCTATGTGAATTTAAGAGTGCTTTTAGCTTGAGGGAATTTATAAGTTATTTACTGACATCTGGATTGTTTTACGGATTCACAAAATGTGAGCATCACTGGCAAGACCAACAATTATTGCTCATCCCTAACTGCCCATAAGGAGGTGGTAGGGAAACACTTTTCTGATGGTTTTTTGATCATTTCAAGTGACAGTTCATTGCTGTAGATCTGGAATCACAGAAGGACCAGACTGATTTGGGTTGAAAGGGAACTATTGAACCAGGATGGGTTTTATGACATTTTAATTGTTTCACTCAGTCACCATAACTGATAGTAGCTTTTTATACCAGATTTAATTTAAAACAGTTACATTCTACCACTTTTCTCCATGGCATATATGGAGCAGGATAATTAAATACAGAATAGAAGTCTACTGAAATGGAGTGTGTGTTCCCAACTCAGTGGACAGGATGCCACCATTAAAATGGCTGCAACAATCATTTGCCTTTACACAGATGTATCCCCAACACATTGCAACAATAGAAGGGAACAAGAAGGAAGGTTTGATAAGCATTTTGGACATGAAACTGTACCTGTATCTTGCATTCTGTTAAAAAGGTGACTACATGATGACTCAGTAGCAGCAGTGTGTGCTATCTACAAGAGGCACTGCAGAAATTCACCAGAGATCCTCACTCAGTACCTTCCAAATCCACAACCACTTCCATCTAGAAGGACAAGGGCAGCAGACATATGGGAACACCATCATCTTGAAGTTCCCCTCCAAACCACTCACCATCCTTACGTGGAGATATATCACCATTCCTTCAGTGTCGCTGAGTCAAAATCCTGGAATTCCCCCTCTAATGGCATTGTGGGTCAACTCACAGCAGGTGGACTGCAGCAGTTCAAGAAGGCAGCTCACCACCACCTTCTCAAGGGCAACTAAGGACAGGCAATAAGTGCCAGCCCAGGTGGTGATGCTCGCATCCCACAATCAAATTTTGAAAATACCAATTGTTGTGATTGGAATGAGAGCCAGATGGATCTGATTGACTATGAGATCCTTGACTGGGGCTGTTAACCTGGGCCAATCAGGGAGCCCTGACTGACAGATACAAACAGGAGATTCAGAGAGTCTCCTCATTCTAGGGACTGGCTCTGAGCTGGCCAGTCAGAGTCCACGTACTGTGCACATGTAAATAAAGGGTGACTTGGCGATGGGATACTGGCCTCTGTCCAGTTACTTCATCAAGGAAACCTGGTTCATTGTCAGAAATTTGATGGGGTTACATTTCAGATGCCAATGGTTTTAATTACTTTGCAGAAGCCCTTGTTATTTGTAAATAGTCACTGTGGCTGATAGAGAACAACTTTACAGATCTTATCAGGAATGAACAGTATTACTTTCGATGAGATTGCCGATAAGGGCGGAGCATATGGTAATTATTTATACATTAAACATTACTTATACATTTGTACATTAAACCTAGGTGATTAACGTGAAGAATTGGACTTTGCTGTTTCTTGCCACTTCAGAAGCAACATTCCAATTTTAGTCATGAATATGAGGTGCTCCACGTTAGCCACAAATACAGCGTTGCTGGAAAGTGGGACTGGCAATTAGGGGACAGGATTATCTGCAGGAAAGCAGGATGAGTGAGGTTAGGAAAGCACGCTGCAATTTAGAATACCAGCAAGCCAAGAACTCCCCCTGGAGAAAAGAAATGTGTGCCAGGAACATAAAGTTCTCATTAAGAGGTGAGGCAAGAGGAGGATGCACTGCTGGAAAGTGGGAGGAGTGATTCAGGGTGTAAGGCACATGACTGGGAAACAGTCGAGCCTCCCCAGGTTTATAGCTGGCTACCAAATAGCATGGAAAAATTAAAGAAAATATTAATGCAGGATCCAGAGAAAGTAAGATCAGTATACAATGCCAGATTGTAGCTTGAGCATTGTGATCACCTGTCTGAAGGACAGACATAACAGGCAGCAACTGATTTTCTGAAAATTGAATTGTTTCTTGATCGTCACGTAATAAAGAATCTGTCTGAAGAATTGATAAAGGTCAAGGATAACTAAGAAGATTGCTGCTATAGAACACCTTTCAGAACATCAGGATGTCTGAAATTGTGCCACTACTCATAGGATTCGTTTTCAATGGTATTCACCAATTTTCTACAGAAGAGTAAAGCAGCCTGTTTGTACACAGTGTGGTTCTCCAAACAGCTGTGACATGAATAACCAGATATTTGTTGCTGCTTTGGACTTAATTTAGGATATACGATTAAAGAAGTTTGTGAAATACAAGTATTAGCCTTATGGTTGATGCAGAGGAAAACTGTAGCCAGCAAGAAGATAGCAATGGAATGGTAAGGGGGTGGAACAGTGACAATTGGAGGTGCCAGAGGACTGGAGAAAAGCTAAATTGTACCAATATTCAAGAAAGGTATTAGGGAGAAGCAAGGGAAATGTAGGTCTAACATCAGTCATAGGGAAAGTATTGGAAAAATTTCTGAGGAACAGAATTAATCTCCAATCACAGAGGTGAGGATTAGTCAAGGAATATCAGCATAGCATTGTTAGGGGAGATCGTGTCTGACAGATTTGATTGAGTTTTTCAAGGAGGTTACTAGGTGGACGGATGAAGGTAGTCCTTTATTCATTCATGGGATGAGGGCGTCGCTGGCTAGGTCAGCATTTATTGCCCGTCCCTAATTGCCCAGAGGGCAGTTATGAGTCAACCATATTGCTGTGGGTCTGGAGTCACATGTAGGCCAGACCAGGTAAGGATGGCAGTTTCCTTCCCTAAAGGACATTTTGTGAACCAGGTGGGTTTTTCTGACGATTGCCAATGGATTCACGGTCATCATTATATTCTTAATCCCAGATTTTTTTTTATTGAATTCAAATTCCGCCATCTACTGTGGCAGGATTCAAACCCGGGTCCCCAGAACATTACCTGGATTAACAGTCCAGCAATAATACCACTAGGCCATCACCTCCCCTCCCCAGTGCAGTGGATATAGTCTATGTGGACTTCAATAAGTCTTTTCACATGCTGTCGCATTGCAGACCATGAGATCCAGGGCAATTTGGCAAATTGGATCCAAAATGTGTCATAGCGACAGTAAGCAGAGGGTGATTGTTGTAAATTATTTTTATGACACCTTGTATCCAATGGTGTGCAGCACAGTTCAATGCTGGCTCCCTTGCTGTTCATTGCGTATATTAATAATCTAGTCATAAAAGTAAGAGGTTGATTGCAAGTTCACAGATGACACAAAAATTGGTGGTGTAGTACATGTCAAGGAGGAAAGCCTTAGACTACAGGATGATATGGGTGGGCTGGTCAGATGGGTAGAACAAATGGAATTTTATCCTGAAAAGTGCATAGTGATGCATTTTGGGAGGACTAACATGGCATGAGAGTACACAATGAATGGTACAACCTTAGGAAGTACACAGGATCAGAGGGACCTTGTTATGCATGTCCATAATTCCTTGAAGGCACAGGACAAGTGGAAAAGGCAATTAAAGGCAAATGGGATACTTGCCTTTCTTAGTCAAAGCATTGCATACCAGAGCAGGGAGATTAAGGTGGAGCTGTACAAAACATCATCCATACTTCATCCGTAGCTGGAAAACAGTGTGCAGTTTTGGTCACAATATGATGGAAAGTGTGACTTTACTGGAAAAGGTACAGAAGAGATTCATGACAATGTTCCCTGGATTGGAGAATTTAATGATAAGGGAAGGTTGAGTCGGCTAACATTGTTTATTAGAACAGAACAGGCTAAAGTGAAGTCTAACTGAAATAACTAAAATCGTGAGGCGTTAGTAGAGAAAGGCCCAATTCTCCTTGGGGGAGAAAGGGTTAAGAAGGACTGGAATGCTGAAGAGAATTGAGATTATTTTTCATCCTCAAAAAGTCCCACACGCCTCAGTATCTCAAATAGCCTTTAGTAATCAAACTTCTGCTGTCTTGCTTCATTTCTCAACCCTGTTCAGAGCTGAGTGAAGGTGGTTTTCAGCTTTGCTTGTTAGCCTACCTAGCAGTGGCAAACCTGGCTTTTGCACCAAATAGTGGTGTTGTCATCTCTGAATGTGGAAAAAACACTGAGAGGCCAGGTGAGACCATAACACCATAAGATCTTAAAACATAGAATCAGAATTAGGCCATTCAGTCCATCAAGACTGCTTCACCATTCAATCGTGGCTGATTTGTTTCTCAATCCCATTCTCCTGCCTTCTCCCTGCAACCCTTGATCCCCTTACCAATCAAGAATGTAATCTATCTCTGTCTTAAATGCACGCAATGACTTGATCTCCACTGCTGAAATGAATTCCATAGATTATGCCCACCCTCTGGCTGAGGAGGTTCCTCCGTATCTCAGTTCTAAAGAGTTGTCCCTTCAATCTGAGGCTGAGCTCTCCGGTCCTAGTTTCTCCTACAAGTGGAAATGTCTCCCCCTTGCCCACTCTATCCAAGCCTCTCAGTATTCTGTAAGTGGCTCTTCAGCTCATTTAGATAGTCATCTCGGAAATGGACGACTCCAAAATGAAAACTTGCACTTGAAACAGTTCAAACTACTTGATCTGGTTTTGCTGATTTGTCGAAGTGATGGAAAAATCTGCCATTTCTCTTGGTTCAGGGGGCACATAACAAGAGGCAGTGGTTTTGGATAAAAGGTTAGGAGCGTTTGGAGGGAATTAGAGAAATCATTTCACCCAGAGAGTGGAGGGGTTCCAGAACTTACTGCCTGAAAGTTTTGTAGAGGCAGAGATCCTCATAGTATTTTTAAAAGTATTTGGATTTGCATATGAAGTGCTATAACCAACAACATTACATAACAAGAGTTGGAAAGTGAGATTAAGCTGACAGCTCCATGTTAGGCAGTACAGGCATGATGGGCTGAATGGCATCCTTCCAAACTGTAAATTCCTGTGGTTTCGTTATTGGGGTAAGTATTGGTCTGGACTGACAGGACTCATCATTTTTGTTAAATAGTTGCATCTCATTAAAAAGATTGCAACTCAGACAGTGCAGCATTGTTACAGTAATGTAGTGAACTGTCAGCCTTGGTTACGTAGATAGTAGGAACTGCAGATGCTGGAGAATCTGAGATAACAAGGTGTAGAGCTGGATGAACACAGCAGGCCAAGCAGCATCAGAGGAGCAGGAAGGCTGACGTTTTGGGCCTAGGCCCGAAACGTCAGCCTTCCTGCTGTGTTCATCCAGCTCTACACCTTGTTAT
>NW_025965711.1:26194-30885 GCF_021869965.1 Rhincodon typus | reverse complement strand
GCCCCACCCCATCTCCTACCTACTAACCTCATCCCGCCCCCTTGACCCGTCCGTCCTCCCTGGACTGACCTATCCCCTCCCTACCTCCCCTCCTACACTCACCTTTACTGGCTCCATCCCCGCCTCTTTGACCTGTCTGTCTCCTCTCCACCTATCCTCTCCTCTCCCTCTCCGCCTCCCCCTCTCTATTTCAGAACCCCCTTCCCCTCCCCCTTTTCTGAAGAAGGTTCTAGGCCTGAAACGTCAGCCTTCCTGCTCCTCTGATGCTGCTTGGCCTGCTGTGTTCATCCAGCTCTACACCTTGTTATAACTGAAATATGCAGATACCTAATACTATATTCTGCAAGAGAGGGTTACAGTGACCTGTTTATTCATAGCTCTTCATAGAACTCTTCACATAATATGTAATTATTTCAGTGCTTTTTGTTGTGACTTCCCTCCAAATTCTTGCAAACAACAGAAGGCAATGTAACCCTCCAAGCAGGCAAGCTGCCCTTTTCTCCTTTCTTCATCAACATTTTCTGCTTAGTTCTCATGTTCTCCAACTAGTAAGCAGTGGAGTGGGAATAGGGGCGTATTTTAAAAATTTGCTTTGTGATGTGTGTCACTTTAAAAAGATTATTGAACCCCTGCGTTTTTTTTGAAGAGAGGTGGTAAACGCAGGGGTCCCGAACTAGCTACTGAAAAAAAATGGCTTAATTAAGTAACTTAGGAGGCCTTTCGGATCCTTTTCTAAAAATAGTTGTAACAATGAAAGGGAAGTGGCCGGCTCTCCAAACAAGGCTTTTTAGTTTTTTTTTAAAGCTGTAACAATCAGAAGCCATTTAGGGTCCCAGAAAGATTGGAAGTTTCAGTAAATGATTCCTAGCTGCTACTTTCTCTGATGTTCTTGATATTCGTTCCTCCTGGACAGGAGAAGTGCATGTAAGAATCTGAGTCAAAATTTATCTTTTTGCCATGGGGTATGTTAATGGGATGTTGCTATATTGGAACAGTTAATTAGTAATAGTTACTGTATCTATTACGTGGTTAAGTTTTCCAATAGTTACATTATTTTAAATTCCTCTTCCTTTTGTTTGTATTTTAACTATGGTGTTTAAATAAATTGTGCTTTGCTTAGCATCAAGTAGTTTGACCAGTTGCATCACATCTGGAACATGCACTTCACATCTACCTTTAAAATAAGAAAATGTTAGGGCCCAGGCTGCGTTCTTAAAATATTTTGAGGAGGTCTGGCCGAGTCCATAACAAATGAGAGTGGCATTTATTGTCCCGTCCCTAAACACCTTTGAACAGCTGGTAAAACGAGTACAACTGAGTTGGCTGGCTAGGCCAGTTCAAAGGTCAGTGAAGACTCAGCCATATTGGTGTGGGGCTGGAGTTGCTCCTAGGTTATCCCAGGTTGAAAACAGCATAGCTTCTCCTCTGAAAGATATCATTGATGGGTTCAGTACACCAGTCCAGTAGTTTTGTTATCGTTGGTGATGAAACTAACATTTTATTTCACATTTATTCATTCATTTTCAAATTATGCCAACTGCTGTGTTGAGATTTGAACTCATGTTTTCGAAGTACTAGTCCAGTTCCTGGATTGCTATTCTAAGAATATCACTGCTGTGCCTTCATACCGTTTGCCGATACAATTCAGGTTGCAGAGACAGCTTGGGCAAATTAACTTATTTTCAGTCTGTGCTCATTACTGGCAATAATTTTTGTTTAATCATTGTTGACTGATACAATCACAGTAGTGTTTCCATCACTGCCTACACCAGTACATTGATATTGGAAGATCCCAGTTGTGACGTGACTGGGAACTACTGCTGTCTTATCTGCACATCAATGCAACTGCCACACCCAAGTAATCAGAAATATCCCACTTGCACCCACAACTGCTAGCCCCACCACCCCTGCAATCCCCAAAACTAAAAGAAAAAGGACAATGAAAATTTACTCATGAAGGTGAGATGAGACTTTTGTCAAAAAAAAGGGCATCCTTGAAATTTTTCTCCCTTCCCCTTATTTCCCAAAATCATTGGAAATTCATGGTAGAGTACACTTTACTGTTTAGGCCTTTCATGCTTGACTTTCACTTGTAAAATTTCACATGATCTTCTCAGTGAAGTGGGTAATATCAGGCTACATGGCTGAGAACTCATCTCAAGCTCGACTTCTTCCTGGTCCAGAACTCCATGCGTCCACTTTCTCGGAGAAGATTTTTATTTTTGTATGGATCAACACCTATTTAGCCAAAGAGATGTTATTACCCATTGAAGCACCATCTACTTCCTGTCTATCACTGGCTAAGTCAGAAGCTGTCAAGAAGATCATCAAACCCTGTGTTAAACACACTGAAAAACCTTCAGAAGGGGAAAAACAACCTCGACTCTTCATATTAAATCTCTTCTGACATCAGGGGAATTTGTAATTTTCCAAAAATACACTTGAACAAGCAGAAAGCGTTTCAAGGTATCCATTATCTGTAATTTTATTAACCATCCATGACTTGTTCACCAGGGGAGGGCTAGAGTTTCAAAATTGTGAGGACATAAACAATAATCTAGTCTCCAAACTTGAAGAAACGTCATTCTCGCGAACATCTGCAAAACAAATACCTAAGCCTGTTTTTCTCCATAATTCTGAACCAGTCATAGAGTCAAAGAGACCTACAGCACACAAAAAAGGCCTTTAGGCCTATGGCATCCATGCCTGTCAAAGCAATTACTTCAGCAGACTAATCCCATTTTCCGGCACTTGGCCCGTAGCCTTGTATGCCTTGACATCACAAGTGCACATTTAAAATACTTCTCCAATGTTATGAGGGTTTCTGTCTCTACCACCTTTACAGGTAGTGAGTTCCGGATTCCCACCACCCTCTGGAAGAAAAAGCTTTTCTTCATATCTCCTTTAAAACACTATCTTAAGTATAGTCATTGATCTGGTTGTTGACTTGCTCGCTGAGCAGGTAAGTTTGTTTGCAGACGTTTCGTCACCCTGCTCGGTAACATCGTCAGTAAGCCTCCGCTGAAGCATAGGTGTTCTGTCCCACTTGTTATTTATATGCCTCGGTTTGCTGGGGTGGTTGGTATTACATCTGGTTTTGTTTCTTAGTGATTGGTAAACGGGGCCCAGCTCTACATGTTTATTAATGGAGTTCCATTCCTTTGGTTAGTCTGTTTCTTTTTTTAACGTGGATGCCAGTGCAGCCAGGAAATCGGTTTTATTAGCATCTCTGGGATTGTAGTTTAGTCCATGCACCAGGATGGCTTTTTCAGGGTCTGTGAGTGGCATGTTGAGCTGGACCCCATATACCAACCACAAAGAAACAAATCTGGAAGTGATGGCACCCACCCCAGCAAACTGAGACACGTAAATAACAAGTGGGACAGAACACTGACACTTCACTGGAAGCGCACTGATGTTGTTACCTAGTATGGTGACGAAACATCTGCAAACAAACTTACCAGCTCGGCGAGCAAGTCAACAACCCGAGCTACAAATCTTCTCAAAAACTTTGAGTCATTGATCTCTGCAAGGGAGGAAGTTCCTTCCTGTCCACTCTATGTATACCTCTCTTAATTTTATACATCTCAATCATGTCCCCTCTCAATGTCCTCCGCTCCAAGGAAAATAATCCCCCGCCAGTCCAATCTCTTTTCATAACTGAAACTCTCCAGCCCAGGCAACATCCTGGTAAATCTCCTCTGTACCCTCTCCAGTGTTATCACATCCCTCCTATCATGTGGATTCCAGAACTGCATTCAATAATCTAGCTGTGGGCTAACCGATGTTTTATACAGTTCCAGCATAACCTCCCAGTTCTTAAACTCTATGCGTCAACTAAGAAAGGCAAGTATGCCACCTTAACTTATCCACCTGCCTCGATATGTTAAAGGACTGGTGTACAAGCATACCAAGGCTCCTCTGATCCTCAGTGCTTCCCAGGGTCCTACCATTCATCATGGCATTCCTTTGCCTAGTTAGTCCTGCTCAAGTGCATCACTTCACATTTATCCAGATGGATGCAGATAATCTAAGTTAGCAGTGTCAGTGCTGGGCACTTGAAGACGATATCAATTTTGCAATACAATTAAGAACAGCTTTGGTGTAAAGGAAAACTCCTTACAACGCCTCTTCTAAATGTTCGGTAGCCAAACACTGGCACTGTTGTAAATAAAAAGAGACAGATAAATTTTCTTTATCAACACCTCCAACAGAGAACTACATCCTCGAAACACAGATCAGAGATTAGATCTGTTTAATAAGTTGAACATCGGGAGTGCATGCCTAAAGATCCAAAATGGACCTGTAACAAGATCCTGTGCTTTACAAAACTAAAGTCCCCACAATTGTTCTAAGTGCCAGTTTAGAAAGAAAACTGTTGAAGGAAAAGATGCACGGAGCGGTAAGCTGGAGGTGGACGGAATTTATAGGAAAAAGCATTAACCTGCTGCATTGCTACTGGTTATTCTTTCTCAAAGCTAGTGTTAAATTTGAGTGCCAAATGAAAACTGACGAGGCATGAAAGAGGTCAGAATTAGTTTCAAAACAGGGTTTAGAGTCAGAGATAGTAGGAACTGCAGATGCTGGAAAATCTGAGATAACAAGGTGTAGAGCTGGATGAACACAGCAGGCCAAGCAGCATCAGAGGAGCAGGAAGGCTGACGTTTCGGGCCTAGACCCTTCTTCAGAAA
>NW_025965711.1:24162-25694 GCF_021869965.1 Rhincodon typus | reverse complement strand
CTCGTCCTCACCCTCAACAACTTCTCTTTCAATTCCTCCCACTTCCTACAGACAAAGGGGGTAGCCATGGGTACCCGCATGGGCCCAAGCTACGCCTGCCTCTTTGTAGGTTACGTGGAACAATCCCTCTTCCGTACCTACACCGGCCCTAAACCCCACCTCTTCCTCCGTTACATTGATGACTGTATCGGCGCCGCCTCGTGCTCCCACGAGGAGCTCGAACAGTTCATACACTTCACTAACACCTTCCACCCCAACCTTAAGTTTACCTGGACCATCTCTAACACCTCTCTCCCCTTCCTGGACCTCTCTGTCTCCATATCGGGCAACCACCTAGAAACCGATATTCATTTCAAGCCCACCGACTCCCACAGCTACCTAGAATACTCCTCCTCCCACCCACCTTCCTGCAAAAATGCTATCCCCTATTCCCAATTCCTTCGCCTCCGCCGCATCTGCTCCCAGGATGAGGCATTCCACTCCCGTACATCTCAGTTGTCCTCGTTTTTCAAGGACCGTAACTTCCCCTCCTCGGTGGTCGAGAACGCCCTCAACCGTGTCTCCCACATCTCCCGCACCTCATCCCTCACACCCCGTCCACGCAATAAAAACCAAAAAAGAATCCCCCTCGTCCTCACGTACCACCCCACCAACCTCCGGATCCAACGCATCATCCTCCGACACTTCCGCCATCTGCAATCCGACCCCACCACCAAAGACATCTTTCCCTCCCCACCTTTATCTGCTTTCCGGAGGGACAACTCTCTCCGTGACTCCCTTGTCCGCTCCACACTCCCCTCCAGCTCCACCACACCCGGCACTTTTCCCTGCAACCGCAGGAAGTGCTACACCTGCCCCCATACCTCCTCCCTCACCCCCATCCCAGGCCCCAAGAAGACTTTCCACATCAAGCAGATGTTCACCTGCACATCTGCCAATGTGGTATACTGCATCCGCTGTACCCGGTGTGGCTTCCTCTACATCGGGGAAACCAAGCGGAGACTCGGGGACCGCTTTGCAAAACACCTGCGCTCGGTTCGCAACAAACAACTGCACCTCCCAGTCGCGAACCATTTCAACTCCCCCTCCCATTCCTCAGACGACATGTCCATCCTGGGCCTCCTGCAGTGCCACAACGATGCCACCCGAAGGTTGCAGGAACAGCAACTCATATTCCGCTTGGGAACCCTGCAGCCCAATGGTATCAATGTGGATTTCACAAGTTTCAAAATCTCCCCTCCCCCTACCGCATCCCAAAACCAGTCCAGCTCGTCCCTGCCTCCCTAACCTGTTCTTCCTCCCACCTATCCCCTCCTCCCACCTCAAGCCGCACCTCCATCTCCTACCGACCAACCTCATCCCGCCCCCTTGACCTGTCCATCCTCCCTGGACTGACCTATCCCCTTCCTAACTCCCTACCTACACTCACCTTTCCTGGCCCCATCCCCGCCTCTTCGACCTGTTTGTTTCCTCTCCACCTATCCTCTCTTCTATCCGCCTCCCACTCTCTCCCTATTTATTTCAAAACCCCC
>NW_025965711.1:22734-23662 GCF_021869965.1 Rhincodon typus | reverse complement strand
CAAAACGTCAGCCTTCCTGCTCTTCTGATGCTGCTTGGCCTGCTGTGTTCATCCAGCTCTACACCTTGTTATCTCGAATATCTGATGTTGTCTGTTTTGGTACTCCTTTAGAACACTGAAAATTCTAAATGGCATCTGTCTGTCTCAAGCAATGACTGAGATGCAACTATTGCTTTCATCATGCCTCACTTGTCAGTTGCCATCTTTGCATCTAGGGAAGATATTTGCCTTTGCTAGTTGTGACAAAATTTCTTCAACAGTTGGGAGCGAGATATCTTCAAAGCTTTATGGGGATCCTTTAGACCAATACATACTCACAGTTTGACAGGTTTAGGATTTGTCACTTTCCTAATGACTCCCTTTTGTTCCAGCTTTTCTAGCTTGGCAACCAGAAATATGGTCAAGGCATGAAAAAATATCTTTGCAAATCATTCAAGGTTTGTTCAACAGTCAGAGCTTCATGGTTTGCAAAATGCTGAAAGTCTCTCCTGGCATCTAAAGGGTTACCAGTCTCGCTGTAGGCATGCTTCAGCTGAAATAAAGACATTTTCCTTACTGTTGGCTATCTGGGATTTCATTCTTCCTAGTACATTGGGCCTTCAGCTTCATTCTCCATCTCAGAATGAGTATTGTTTCATCATATAGCTCCACTCCACTTTCAAGCATTCTATTTTTGGCTCACCATAATAAGCCACTTCGCAGAGGTCTGTGAAGCTTATGATGTTGTATGAAGCACTGGTGTCCACCTGGCATTTCACATTTACTTAATACTCTCCTTCTATAGTCATCATTGTGATAGTCAAAAATAATTTGTCACTTTAGACCTGATAATCATCAGATTTATCAAGCTAGATTTCTCCAGCTGCCACCTTTAAAGTGTTATCATAGGAGCAGAGAGGCTGACGTTTCGGGCCTAGACCCTTCATCA
>NW_025965711.1:18872-22234 GCF_021869965.1 Rhincodon typus | reverse complement strand
GCTCCTATGATGCTGCTTGGCCTGCTGTGTTCATCCAGCCCTGCACCTTGTTGTCTCGGATTCTCCAGCATCTGCAGTTCCTACTATCTCTGATTCGACCTTTAAAGTGTTGTTTTGCTCCTTTCTAACTAAACACTTGCACACAAATGGATTCAGTTGCATGCAGCCAAAGTCCTGCTTTACCCAGGCTGGACATACACTCATGTCTTTCATGTGATGTCCTCCACAGTATTTACATCTATATCCTGATTTCGACTTTTCTGCTGGCCCTTCCACAAATATTTGAGCATAGAAATGGCAGATGGAGTTGAAGCCGGACAATTGGGAAGTGATGTATTTTGGGAGGTCAAATACAAGAGGAAAGTGTACAGTAAAATGGTAGCAAGCTTACGAACATTGATAAACAAAGGAATCTTGCGGAGCAAGTCCATAGCTCCCTGAAAGTGGCAACACAAGTGAACAAGGTGATAGAGAAGACGTATGGCATGCTTGTCTTCATTGGTCAGGGCATTGGGTATAACAGTTGGCAAGTTATGTTGCACCTGTACAAGACTTTAGTTAGACTACATTTGGAATAGTGCATACAGCTCTGGTCGCCACACTATAGGAAGGATGTGGAGGCTTTGGTGAGGGTACAAAAGTGGTTTACCAGGATGTTGTTTGGATTAGAGTGTATTAGTTACAAGGAGAGGTTGGACAAACTTGGCTTGCTTTCGTTAGAGCATTGGAGGCTGAGGGGGTGACCTAATAGAAGAATATAAGATGATGAGAGGTATGGATAGGGTGAATAGTCGGAATCTGTTTCCCAGAACGGGAATGTCAAATACTAGAGGGCATAGGTTAACGCGAGAAGGGAAAGTTTAAAGATGATATGCGAGATGAGTTTTACACACGGTGATAGGTGCCTGGAATGAGCTGCCTGGAATGAGCTGCCAGTGGAGATGGTAGAAACAGATATGTTAGCAATGTTTAAGAAGTATTTATTCAGATTCACGAACAGGTAGGGAATAGAGGGATAAGGACTATGTGCAGGCAGATGGGATTAGTTTAGAATGGCATCATGGTCGGCATAGACATGATGGACTGAAGGACCTGTTCCTGTGCTGGACTGTTCTATGTTCCATGCTCTTTTCCAATATGTTGTTTTTTTTAACCCTGGATATCTACTGTCATAATGCAAACCCTCATTTGTTCTGCATTAATAATCTCTGGCTGAAGATTGAAAACTTCAGATTTTCTCCACGTATTGTTAGCTTTCCTGAGACTACATTTCTCTTTCTCAGTGGATGTAGTAGTATCTCAGCAGTATCTCTTATACCTTAGACTATCTCTCATTTGATTATTTTTCAGTTGTCTAAATGTTTAGGTATCAGTTATATTTCACAGTGCCATCACATACTGATCAATAATCTCCCTTCACCCTTAAGCTCTGATATTCAACACAGGCCGTTCCTAAATAAATTCAGTAAAGACTTCTAAATATGTCTTCAAGGTCCTCAAAATTTTTACAGTTTGGCTTCTCTGCTTTTCAGTGATGTTGAGATGCAATACAACTTGTATCACTCTTCCCCCAACAGAGTCACTACTCTTATTTGTTCATGCTATTTGTTTAACTACGTAGCTATTTCATAATTTTGCCATTGAGGCTAGGTCAAATTCAAATTCTGTCTCACATAAGCTTTCATTTTCATAGTATGAAAGATTGGAAAATTAATACCTTTTTTTGACACACAGCAGTTCAAAGTTGTAGTCTGCTTTTCTAATTCTTCTTTGATGGTCCTTACAGTAACTGGCTCTTGTATAGCTTTGAAAACCCACACAATTACAGCTACACACTTCTGACAATATGCTTCATGTGGTGGGTTTAGTGGCTACTAGTTAAACAGAATGTGACTCAGAGGCTAACTACAATAAGTCACAGTTTACAATGTAAAACGCAATGTAAAATTCAAAAACAAACTGCATTCCAACTGCCCAAGTTGCAGCTTTATGTAGATAAGCCTCAGGGCAGGAAGAAGAATGAAAATGGCACAAGATGGCAGAGAGCATGCTCCAAGGTTTTGCAATGCAGCACCAGACATCATGGTGACAGGAGGAGAGAGGTCTTCTATCCACATGGGCTCATGATACCATGCAGTCAGACACATAGAAGGCATCAAGGGTTCAGATAGCCAGAACTGTAGATGCGTGCAATCTAGCTTTGAGGACCTAGATGTTGTGCAGGAAGGTATTGAATGATCCACGATGAGTGTTCATAATCACTGATTTCATCTCCTCGTGTCCTATCATATTAAATGAACCAGGCACATCAGACACTGGTCCTTTCACATCCAGCATCATCCCCAACCTCACCCTTCTTCATTCACCCAATGACAATTGCCATCAAACTCATGAGGGTGTCAAGATGGTCAGTGACAGAGGAAAGTGCATTGTAAGATGTATGACTGATATAGATTGGACTATTAGGGTTGTACTCAGCAAAACCAAATGATTAATGAAGTAATAAATAATGACAGAAAGACCAGTCAGGAAGGAAATGTGTTAGTTGCCTTGTCTTTTTCTACTCCTTCTCAGCATATCCATAAGGACCCTCACCAACTTTTACAGATGCTCCATAAAAAGCATTCTATCTGGATGCATAACAGCCTGGTACGGTAACCACTCTGCCGAGGGCCATAACAAATGACAAAGTTGTGTGCATAGCCCAGCCCATCACAGCAGCCAATCTCCCATCTATGGAATCAGAGATAGTAGGAACTGCAGATGCTGGAGAATCCGAGACAACAAGGTGCAGGGCTAGATGAACACAGCAGGCCAAGCAGCATCATAGGAGCAGAGAGGCTGACGTTTCGGGCCTAGACCCTTCATCAGAAAAGGGGGAGGGGAAGGGGGTTCTGAAATAAATAGGGAGAGAGTGGGAGGCGGATAGAAGAGGGATAGAGGAGAGGATAGGTGGAGAGGAAACAAACAGGTTGAAGAGGCGGGGATGGAGCCAGTAAAGGTGAGTGTAGGTAGGGAGTTAGGAAGGGGATAGGTCAGTCCAGGGAGGACGGACAGGTCAAGGGGGCGGGATGAGGGTGGTCGGTAGGAGATGGAGGTGCGGCTTGAGGTGGGAGGAGGGGATAGGTGGGAGGAAGAACAGGTTAGGGAGGCAGGGACGAGCTGGACTGGTTTTGGGATGCGGCAGGGGGAGGGGAGATTTTGAAACTTGTGAAATCCACATTGATACCATTGGGCTGCAGGGTTCCCAAGCGGAATATGAGTTGCTGTTCCTGTAACCTTCGGGTGGCATCGTTGTGGCACTGCAGGAGGCCCAGGATGGACATGTCGTCTGAGGAATGGGAGGGGGAGTTGAAATGGTT
>NW_025965711.1:17809-18372 GCF_021869965.1 Rhincodon typus | reverse complement strand
CTTGCACAACAATCTCCTCTGTAGGAACAGGAAGAGGCCTCTCAGTCTCTCAGTCCCTAAAGGTTGCAGGAACAGCAACTCATATTCCGCTAGGGAACCCTGCAGCCCAATGGTATCAATGTGGATTTCACAAGTTTCAAAATCTCCCCTCCCCCTACCGCATCCCAAAACCAGTCCAGCTCGTCCCTGCCTCCCTAACCTGTTCTTCCTCCCACCTATCCCCTCCTCCCACCTCAAGCCGCACCTCCATCTCCTACCGACCAACCTCATCCCGCCCCCTTGACCTGTCCGTCCTCCCTGGACTGACCTATCCCCTTCCTAACTCCCTACCTACACTCACCTTTCCTGGCTCCATCCCCGCCTCTTCGACCTGTTTGTTTCCTCTCCACCTATCCTCTCCTCTATCCCTCTTCTATCCGCCTCCCACTCTCTCCCTATTTATTTCAAAACCCCCTTCCCCTCCCCCTTTTCTGATGAAGGGTCTAGGCCCGAAACGTCAGCCTCTCTGCTCCTATGATGCTGCTTGGCCTGCTGTGTTCATCCAGCCCTGCACCTTGTTGTCT
>NW_025965711.1:11549-17309 GCF_021869965.1 Rhincodon typus | reverse complement strand
CCCCTACCGCATCCCAAAACCAGTCCAGCTCATCCCCGCCTCCCTAACCTGTTCTTCCTCCCACCTATCCCCTCCTCCCACCTCAAGCCGCACCCCCATCTCCTACCTCCTAACCTCATCCCGCCCCCTTGACCTGTCCATCCTCCCTGGACTGACCTATCCCCTCCCTAACTCCCCACCTACACTCACCTTTACTGGCTCCATCCCCGCCCCTTCGACCTGTTTGTTTCCTCTCCACCTATCCTCTCCTCTATCCCTCTTCTATCCGCCTCCCACTCTCTCCCTATTTATTTCAGAACCCCCTTCCCCTCCCCCTTTTCTGATGAAGGGTCCGAAACGTCAGCTTTTCTGCTCCTATGATGCTGCTTGGCCTGCTGTGTTCATCCAGCCCTGCACCTTGTTGTCTCAAGTTAAATGAAGGTCGTAATAAGTGAAGAGAGTGAAATAGCCTTACTCTAAGATGAAAATGAATAAGAGGTGCAAGAGACCAATAAGAGTAGCATCCGCTCCCACCGGCACCGAAACTCAATAACAGCAGTGTGTACTACCTACAACATATTCTGCAGAAATTCACCAAAGATCCTTAGACAGCACTTACCAAACCCACAATCACTTCCATCCAGAAGAACAAGGACAGCAGATACATTTGAACACCGATACCTGTGTGTTTTCATCCAAGCCATTTACTATCCTGACTTGAAAAGATATCGCTATTCCTTCACTGTCACTGGGTCAAAATCCTGGAATTCCCTCCCTCATGGCATTGTGGGTCCACCTAGACCAGGTGGACTGCAGCGGTTCAAGAAGGCAACTCACTACCACTTTCTCAAGGGCAACCAGGGATAGACAATAAATGCTGGTCAGCCAGCCCTCATCACAGGAGTGAGTTTTAAACAAGCCTAGTAACTAGGGAGCAGCCTTAACGAGTGTATATGCAGATACCCAATAGAGATATAAGGACTCACATTAGCAGGAGTCATGGTGAGCAATCTGCACACAGCAAGCTCCTACAACTAGGAATGTGATGATGGCCGGTGAATCTATTTTTAGGATGTGAATTGAGGAAGAAATATCAGCCAGGTCACCAGGATAACTCTGCTCATATGTGTAACTAAAAATGAAAATAGAAAGCAGCAGCTCCTGGCACAGCAGAGCACCAACATAGAAAGGACACTGACATATGACATTACTGAATGCAGTTTAAATTATTTGTTTATTGTAGAATTTGCAACAGAAACACAGGTTATTTTACATTGAGCTGAGAGAGAAGACAGTTGTCAGTTTACCATTTCATCTGTAGATGGCACCTCTGATAGTGCAATATGTATTCAAAACTGCATTGAAGCATTAGCTTAGGTTTTTGTGCTTAAGACCTGGAGTGGGTACTTGAATTCTGACCGAGAGACAAGAGAGCTCAGAAAGGTCTAGGCCTGAAACATCAGCCTTCCTGCTCCTCTGATGCTGCTTGGCCTGCTGTGTTCATCCAGCTCTACACCTTGTTATCTCAGCATCTGCAGTTCCTACTATCTCTGATACCATTCATGGGTGACAGGAAAGGCAAGGTTGACATGATGCCACGTTATTCAATGAGTGCAGTACTAATGGAGAGGAGGAGGGTGAGGTGCAATGCAGAAAAGAAGACTTCAGTGATGAGTTGTGCTCTGAAAACCTGTTTAGGATCAATGAAGAGTCTTTCAAGTATTAGTCATTTAGATTCTTTCTGCAATGCTGTCGTGCTTTCAGTGGTTTAGGGAATCTTCTTGTTAGCAAGGAATGGAGAACTGACCTGAAGCTGAAGGTGTGATGGAAAGTCTGCTGGTTCGGCAGCATTTTCTGCCTGTTGTATTTTAAATGGGCTCTTGGGTGTCAATAAACTTTTCGTTGCTTTTTGTTTACTAACATGAGACATTGACACAAGCCTTATGTTTGAAAGAACAGAATTAATTTGCTATCATTAAAGTAACACATGTATATATCATAATTATAAAGCTAAGTAGGTTTGGGAAGTGCACATAAGTCGTGTCTCAGTAATTCTGATTGGTTCACTGGTGTTCATGTAAACTGTCAAACTTGAATTATGGTTTAAAGGTTAAAGTGCTATAGATGGAGGCCAAGAGGATGAGTTGAAATCCCAGATAAGATGCAATTGAGATGATTCAGAATTACCATATTCAGCTAGAACAGCTACTTATGAAGGTACATTCTGTATTCTATCACTTTTATGTTCCAGAGAAGGTTACTGTTGGCAAATTCTCATTTCTCAATTTGTAAATTTGCCATATAAGCAACAAAAACTGGAAACAAAATGCAAGAGCTCCTGACACAGCAGGGCACCATTGCAGAAAGGAGTAGTCATATGAAATTACGAAGTGCATTTAAATATTTATTTACTGTAAAATTGGCAGCTTTGATGGATCACTTGCTACCTTTGTTTTAAGTAAATGTGCTGCTATATCAGTAGCCCATTTCTATGCACAATAGTCTTTATTGTCAATGGACTGTCTAGACAATAAAGGTTTGAAATCCTGCCTTATTTACATGACTTTTATAAGGCAGCAGGTAACTAAGTGGTTGTAATACAGTATTGACTACTCAGCAAAGAATGATAACTTAAATTCTCTCTGTTGCTTGTCATCCATATTTACATAAGACAATTGGGATGAGATCTGTTATTTTTTAGTTGAGACTGCTGGGTGTCATTTTATATTGAGAGACACATCTCTTAAAGCTAGACTGAATGGATCCTGGTCTGTTCCTCTTATTGGATTGAAAGCAAGTCTTATTGCCATTTGAACTTTTGAACATGTTTTTGGATAGTGTACCACAGGATCATAGCAGTAAGGTTGTTCGCCTGCAGTGTGCAAGCTTTCAGTGTTGAGGTATTTTTGGGGTACTCTAAACTATTCCATTTTATCATGGAATTCTCACCCGTCAGAATTCAACAGCTTCCTAGGTCTTCAATGTGTGAGGTAGAAGTGTGGAACCTGCCTTATTAGAGAAAATGATTGGGCTGACACTAGTTACACATGCCAGAACTATTTTTGGGGAAATGATTTATTTAAATCCTGCTCATCTCTGCTTTGTAGAACTTGTTCTCTACTTTTGATGGCCCCCATCACTCACCACATACTCAACTTAGTCTTTGCAACAGGATCTGAATTGGAAGGATCTCTGATCCCTAAACATCAACTTTCAAATTCCCTCTCCTTCTGATTTCTTTGTTCCCAGGCTGACAATTGCCTTGACCAGACCCTCATTTAGCTAAGGACTGCTGCATTCACTCTTTGCTGGAGGATTCTTGATACCTCAATTGCTAGATGTTCATGAGTTCTGAGGCCCAATACTAGAGAAGACTTATATCTCATCATGTGAGGCACAAAGACAGTACCCTGCCTCACTACAATGCCTCAGTGTCTGGTAGTATCAAGACTGTTACTCTGTGACACCAGGAAATTCCTCAATGAGAATTAGAAACATCTTTTTGCTGAGATTTTATGGGGACTTTGTTTGGTTGCTATACTAACACATTCCCTTTATGTCTATCTTTCAAATTCGCCTACAATGTCTCATTTGTTTCCCCTGAGTAATGACGATTTTATTGTAGTAGCTGTTGCAGCAACTTATGAACACATGAACATGTGAAGTATGAGCAAATGTTGTCCAGCCTTCTCTATTATTTCATAAGTTCATTGCTGAACTGTTCGTGTTTTGAATTTCAGATTCTCACCTGCCTCAATGTCCTTGCCTAACAAAAATCTATTCACCTCTATCTTAAGAATATGCCATGACCCCACCCAAACTGTCTTTAGAGGCAGAGAGTTCAAAAATCATCCAATTGGTCCAAGAGAAAATATTTTTACCTTATCTTTCTCCAGTCCTACCTCCTAACACAGGGTCCAGTAAACTCCTGACCAATGTTTCCACAAAGCTCAAAACTAGTTGTCATAAATATAAGATAGCCACCACTAAATCCAAAAGAAATCCAGGAAAACCTTGTTTAATTAGAGAGTGATAAAATATGAAACTTGCTCTCACATAGAGACCTATGCAACTTATGTTTTCCTTTGTATATTCATGAGCACATTTTGGCTGCTGATTTGGACCTTTGCCTTATTTCTTTTATTTTCTCTCAGATCTCTGAGGCCCCTCTTTTTCTGTTGCTGGAATTCCCTCACAAACTCCTCAGCCTCTCCTCCTCTTTACCATTCCTACTTTTTTAACCAATGCTTGGTCACCTGTCTGAATATTGCATTATGTGGCTCAAATTATTTTTGATAATGCTCCTATGGATCATTTTCACGTGTTGTACCATGTTAAGGACATCATATCAATGGATGTTGGTGTTATTGAGATGAATGATTCAAACGCATTTCATAGCAAGGTGTATGAATGGATGATGGAGAAAGGAATAGAGGGTTATGTTGACAGACTTAGATGTAATAGGTGGATGAGGTTCAATTGTTGTCATAGAGTTTACAGGCCCTTTAGCCCATCATATCTGCTTTGGTCATCAAGCACCAATCTACTGTAGTTCCATTTTCCAGCATTTGGCCTGTAGCTTTGTATGCCACAGCATTTTAAGTGTTTTTCTAAATTCTTCTTAAACATTGTGAAAAGAGTTCTTCCTTAAATCCCCCTAAACTTTCGGCTCCTTACCTTAAATCCATGATCCCTAGTTACTGATCCTGCTACTAAGGGGAAACGTTTCTTCCTATCTACCCTATCTATGTTTAAACAATGGGATTTATCAGCAGTCAAAGCCTGTTTCACTGCAGTATATAATGTCCAATGCATTCCTGTTTGACACAGACAACACAGAGTTAGTGGAAGAGACACACTGACACAAAACAAATCAGGAATTGCTCCAGCAACAGAAATCCCAGACAGGTGCTCAGCCTCTTATTCTTGCTGTTAAATGTTATCAAAGATCACTGAATGAATCACAGACAATTGCTTTTCATTCTGCTTCTCTTTTAAAATATACGCAGTAGGAGGTCTGAGTCACTAACAAAGGTAGTGCTTTCATAGGGACCTCCTTCATCTTCAGGTTTACTAAATTGATTGACTGGGAACCTATCAGACCTATTTCAATTCTCCAATCTCCTCTGTATATTGGTTGATAGAGTATTGCCACTGCAACACAGGTACATGATCCAATTCATACGTACTGTCTACTGAGTATTTCTGCCTCTTCATGATATTCCAACTTTACACAGACAGAAGACATTTCAATTATTAAGACAGTTTGTATTGAACATGGACACTTAATGTTGGCATAATTTTGTTAGAAATTAGCAAGAAGAATTATGTTTCAGAAAAAAGCATTTTCCCATTAGTTTTCCTTCTGTTTGACGCCACATCAGCTCAGATGTCCAAGAACAGGACTTATTTAGTGTAAATCCTGCCCAAAAGCTACATTACAGCAGAAGATGTGAAGAGTCTCCAAAAAATCTCTTTAGGTTTGGCATGAGTATTCCCTGGGGTAAGGTTGGTGGGCTCGAAGTGTATCCAGAATATCGTGCCTGGACATGGAGTAAACATGATGGGCAATTGCACCATCTGTTTGATGTCATATGTGGGATACCTGAGTGAGTTTGGCACCATGGTGGAATAAAACAGGAGAATTGCCAGCATTGAATTAGTTCTGATAAGTGCTATGTAGATAATTCAGTGCCTCTTTGAAGGGGAGCCGATTTGTAATCAAGTGGCTGGAGAAATGGGCTAGCTGTGGAACAGAACAATATTTCTGGAATAACAAGG
>NW_025965711.1:3389-11049 GCF_021869965.1 Rhincodon typus | reverse complement strand
GTCCCTCCGGAAAGCAGATAAGGGTGGGGAGGGAAAGATGTCTTTGGTGGTGGGGTCGGATTGCAGATGGCGGAAGTGTCGGAGGATGATGCGTTGGATCCGGAGGTTGGTGGGGTGGTACGTGAGGACGAGGGGGATTCTTTTTTGGTTCTTATTGCGCCCCCATACCTCCTTCCTCACCCCCATCCCAGGCCCCATGAAGACTTTCCACATCAAGCAGATGTTCACCTGCACATCTGCCAATGTGGTATACTGCATCCACTGTACCCGGTGTGGCTTCCTCTACATCGGGGAAACCAAGCGGAGGCTCGGGGACCGCTTTGCAGAACACCTACACTCGGTTCGCAATGAACAACTGCACCTCCCAGTCGCAAACCATTTCAACTCCCCCTCCCATTCCTCAGACGACATGTCCATCCTGGGCCTCCTGCAGTGCCACAACGATGCCACCCGAAGGTTGCAGGAACAGCAACTCATATTCCGCTTGGGAACCCTGCAGCCCAATGGTATCAATGTGGATTTCACAAGTTTCAAAATCTCCCCTCCCCCTACCGCATCCCAAAACCAGTCCAGCTCGTCCCTGCCTCCCTAACCTGGTCTTCCTCCCACCTATCCCCTCCTCCCACCTCAAGCCGCACCTCCATCTCCTACCGACCAACCTCATCCCGCCCCCTTGACCTGTCCGTCCTCCCTGGACTGACCTATCCCCTTCCTTACTCCCTACCTACACTCACCTTTACTGGCTCCATCCCTGCCTCTTCGACCTGTTTGTTTCCTCTCCACCTATCCTCTCCTCTATCCCTCTTCTATCCGCTTCCCACTCTCTCCCTATTTATTTCGGAACCCCCTTCCCCTCCCCCTTTTCTGATGAAGGGTCTAAGCCCGAAACGTCAGCCTCTCTGCTCCTATGATGCTGCTTGGCCTGCTGTGTTCATCCAGCCCTGCACCTTGTTGTCTCGGATTCTCCAGCATCTGCAGTTCCTACTATCCCAGACATCAAGTTTACAGCTTAAACAAAATAATTAACAATTCATTATTAATACAATAGTTTCAGCAGAACAAAATTAAGCAACAAGGTAAACTAGTTAATATCTATGATGCAAACCCAATCCTGCTTGATTCTAGCCCCCACTTTCTGAAAGACAGACAGGTAAACACAGTTAAGGGATAGATCAAAAGAAAAAGCTGAATGGTTGATCCATCTTGGCATAATCCTGAAGTACTCGAAGAAGCCCAATCTTTAACCAATTCACTTCACTTTGGGTGATATCAAGCAATGGTTGGGGTACACCCTGATCCAACAGAGTGCAGAAGGACATTACATCATTTCAGCAATATTATTAATTAATAACTTGTGCTCCAGAACTATCCTATGCTAGCCAAGCTGTCCAGCTGCAATCGATTTGTGCTTCAGTAACTCACCAAGATGCCTTAGACAACTCTTTCCAAACCAGCAACCCATACCAAGTGAAAAGACAAAAGCAACAGATGTACGAGAACCCCACCACTTGCAAGTTCCAATGCAAGTCATTATCCTGACTTGGATATATATCATTTACTTCACTGTCACTCAATCAAAACCCTATAACTCCATTCCAAACAATGCTGAGATTGTCCCTCCACTTCATCAATTGCAGCATTTCAAGAAGGCAACTCACCACTCACTTTTTCAAGGATGGGACATAAATGCAGGCCTAGCCAGCAATGTGCATTTCCCCGTGAATGAACTTAACCGTAGAATTAACGAAGTTTAATGGACACCCGAATCATCATTTATGCAAAAAATTTACAAATGATTTCTGAAGTTAAAATAGATTGGTAGGCCTGGAGATCTCTAAAGGGTTAATGTTTTAAAATGGAATTGGCTGCTGTAAAGAAGTAAAGGATTTGATGCATTTCATCTTTTGCCTGAAGGGTAAAATCGAAGAGTCCCAAGTTGAATCATTAGTATGAACTATCTATTAGCAGTGACTGCACATTTGGATTATCCCATTATATGTATCGAGTGATTCTCAAGGAATGTAAAGTCCTTCATTGTAGGGAGTTTGATGGATGGATATGAAGTTTGGCAACTTAAATTAATTTATTTCTGAAGTCAGCATTCCAGCCAAAAAAGGAATAAATTTCTGTTTTGAAAATGGCAGCTTTCATGTTAGAATATCTGGTTGGCATGGACGAGTTGGACCAAAGAGTTTGGTTCCATGCTGTACAGCTCTATGACTCTATAAGCCCTGCAGGGGATTCAGTCTAATCTGAGGTCCTTAGGCATTCCAATTAAAGGTAGGTCCTGGTTTAAACAATAGAAGCATTTGAAATAAAGTTTATTCCATTTTTTAAAAATGGCATTGATGTTCTGATGAGGAATCTTATAGGGGTCTGGCAGACTATGGTGAAATTTATGACATAATCATTAACACTCAGATTTGTACCCTACCAAATGCACCAAGCAGGCTAGATGTTGAGAAAACTCGACACAGAAATGAGAATGGGAACCTGGTGACTTTAGTCGCTTCCTCCGAAGGATTTCCACATTGCATGTACCAAACTGCGTCACAGGATATGATCTGCAGGCAAGCTCATCCACTGACATTAGCATTCAGCATCTGCCAATTCCTCACTACCACCATGGCAACTCTGCAATACACTGGCAGAAAGTGCAGATTCGCATTGAGGGGGAGCAGCAGGGACACTTCACAAATACAGGCAGCCTGTTGAAGGATTAGGACTGCTCGCTTCCTCTCTTAGAGCTCACTTAGCACCTGCTTGCGTGCCATCTTGTCTTGCTAGGTCAATCAGTGCAGCGATACATCCAGGCAGCTTGTCTTATTGATCAACAGTCCTCAATCAAGGGGACATACTGCATGGCAATCTCATACATCAATCTTACACCCGCACTATATTGCAGCAGATTTTGTGACAAACAAGCAGCCACCTCTCAAAGTCTTAGGGGAGCAGCCCTTACTGAAATGCCTGGAGTCACTAGTCCATCAGAAGGTGCCAGCACAGTCGGCCAAGGGCAGCCTTTCGTGCCAGTCCAGGGACTTGGCCATAGTCAGATATCCAGTTGGGGTTATCTCAGTGAGGGGGCTCATGCCTGTACAACCCAGACAGCAAATCACAGTCAGTTTTGTGGCCCGTTAATGGTCCACCCAGGATGTAGTGAACCATGCACAGCCACCAGTCAGGGGCCTGAGCAGTTATCATCTGGCGCTATCCACTCATGGGAATTGTGACTCAGTCTATCAGCTCCATACACAGACACATGATGGGAAAGGGTGATGTGGGGACAAAAGGGTGGGTTTTGGTGGGAAATGGAGGCAGGTGTAACCGCAGCTGCAGGTAGAATGGTTGGGTGAGGACATGATGGGGACATGGGGAGATACAAAGCCTATGTGGTTTATGGAAATCACTACAGGAAGGGGATTTAGATGTTTGAACGCTCACTGGCACACTGATGTGGAGGCTGGAAGACACTGACCAAAGAGTGCTCACTGTCACTTGCCATCATGCTGGAAGTCAGTGAGGAAGAACATACTGAGTGGATGGGGTAAGTGACTTGACCTGTGATGGAGAAGACTTCAGGACTCACTGAGGTTAGGGCTTTTAAAAGTACATTGCATATAGACCCATGCACTGTACAGGATAAAAACCTGTGGGATCCCTAATCACTGTCCATCCTAATGCATTGACTTTCTGCACCTCCCAGCCCCACACATCGCTGACCACCTCGTTCACACTAACAATGTGGGAACATGTGAAGTTGTTGATTTTGGCTAAAAAGAGATTTTTAAAAAAAATATTTTATCTAAATGGGGAGGGGTTGCAGAGATCATGTGTCCGAGTGCATGAATCATGGAAGGTTAGAATGCAGGTGCAACAATTAATCAGGAGAGCTAGTAGAATGTTAAGGTGCTTTGCAAGGAGAATTGAATGCTCAAGGATGCAGGTAAGAGAACATAGAACAGTACAGGCCCTTCGGCCCACGATGTTGTGCCGACCTACTATCCTACTCTAACATCAAACTACCCTGCATACCCTATATTTTACTATCATCCATGTGCCTATCCAAGAGCCACTTAAATGTCCCTAATGTATCTGACTCCACTACCACCGCTGGCAGCGCATTCCACGCACCCACCACTCTCTGTGTAAAGAATCTATCTCTGACATCTGCCTGGAACTCAGTATAGTTTTGTTATACAAGGCATTAGTGAGACTATATCTGGAGTATTGTTTGCAGTACTGGTCACTGTAATTATGGAAGGAGACTAATGCATTGGAAGCAGTTCAGAGAAGGTTTACTAAACAAATGCCTTATGAGAAATGCCTAAACAGGGTAGGCCTGTAACCTTTGGAGTTTAGAAGGTAACTTAAACTGAAGTGTATAAAATCCCAAGGGGACTTGACCAGGTGGATGTTGAAAAGATGTTTACTCTTATGGGATAATCTAGAAATATGGATCATTGTTTAAAAATAAAGGGGCTTTCATTTAAATAGAGATGAGGAAACATTTTTTCTGAGTCTTTGGAATTCCCTTTTTCAATAGGAGGTGCATGCAGAATCTTTAAATATTCAAAAAGCAGAGGTAGGTAGATTCTTGATTACCAAAGGGAAGAAAGATTATCAGGGATGTGTAGGAATGATAGAATTCAGGTTAAAATCAGAACTGCCTGATTTTATTGAATGGCAGATCATACTTGAGGATTGAATAGCTTACTTTTTTCCCTCGTTCATATGTTTATTCACTGTTGATCACCACATTGTGCTCCCACACTTTCTTAGCATAATGCTCCCAACGAGATGTCATATAAAGTTTTTGAGAAGATTTGTAGCTCGGGTTGTGGATAAGGTTGTAGACTTGCTCACTGAGCCGGTGTGTTTGATTGCAGATGTTTCGTCACCCTGCTAGGTAACATCATCAGTTCTGTCCCATTTGTTATTGATATGCCTCTGTTTAATAGGGTGGTTGGCATCATTTCCGGTTCTGTTCTTCAATGGTTGGTATATTGGGTCCAGTTCAATGTGTTTGTTGATGGAGTTCCAGTTGGAATGCCAGGCCTCTCGGAATTGCCTAGCATGTCTCTGTTTGGCTTGTGCTATTATGGATGTGTTATCCAGTCAAATTCGTGTCCTTCTTTGTCCGTGTGTATTGAGACCAGTGAGAATTGGTCGTGTCTTTTGGTAGCTAGTTGGTGTTCGTGTATCCTTATTGTCAGTTTTCTTCCAGTTTGGCCTGTGTAATGTTTCTCACTGCCCTTGCTTGGTATTTTATATATTACATTAGTTTTGTTGGTTGTGGGTATGGGGTCCTTTACATTCGTCAGTAGCTGTTGGGTGTAGGGTGCAGTAGGATGGTTGCTGGTTTGTGGGCTACCTTGATACCTAGGGTCATATTTGAACTAATGGGAGCTGCAGGGAATAGCCTTGTCAATGATTCCTCTGACATTTCAATACTGTTAACCTCTGACATTGAAATGATGGCTTCTGGGTGAGCTGGCCATTTCACCACTGAAATACTGCCAGTGGAACCTGCAAGATCTGAGAGAGAAGGCATCACAATTAGTGATCTACAGTGGTGTGCAATAAATGACCATCACAGAAGGGTTACTGTGAAAGTTGAGGTAGAATGATGATTACTAATTATTCAGTTGGCAAAACATGAATGTCTTGGCATCTCCCCAGCAGCAGCCTCAGTCTTTTCCTGTGAGTGGTAGGATTTTCTGTCTCCATGTAGCTTGAAAATCCTAATATCTGGTACCCCTCCAACTGTTTGGGCCTTTCTGCCCTATTGTGGTCTTCTGTGAGAGTAAGGGAGAGATTGAGTGAGATAAAAGTGTATAAAATGGAAGTTAGACCTGATGCAACTGTGTGCAACGTGGTGAGCTTTTCTGAGAGTGAGGATGCAGTTCAGAGACTGTGCAGGTTTAGAGGTGTTGGAAGTTAGGGGCTGAGGGCGTAGAAAGAAGACGAGAGATTGAAGGAAGATTTAGCAGGCAGTAGTGAGAGTGGCAGAACATGAGCTTTGGTAGCAGGTGGGGGTGCAGTTACAGAGATATTGAGTGTGAGGTGGCAGGCAGGAGAGTGTAGCACTTTCACTGGCACAGCAGATACAATCATTGACCTTCTTACGACGCTTATGCCCATTCCTCCAGACTGTGGAGACAGAACTGACCCTCAGACCAGGCTGCCAGGGCCTGGTGGTGTTGTTGTCTCCTCTGGTGGTCCTCTGGGAAGAATGGTTCTGTCCTGTGCAGCACTCTGTAGAGCTGGACCTCCAGGTTGGGGAACTATGGTGCCATTCTCCCTGTCTTGTATCTTCTGGCAACATTCTTGCCCATGCAAGGTGACTTCAGAATGCCAGAGCTCCTCAGAGTGCACATTGGCCTTCTAATGTCATGGCCGCAAGGGATCCCAGTCTTTTGGTGGATATTCAGTGATTGACCAGCTGTCTTGGGAACAGTGTGTGCTAAGTTGGAGCTGGAATCAGACATGGCATACATCATAGGAGCAGCATAGGCAGTTAATGAGGTGGGTTTGGTAAGACATAATGAAACAACTCATGGGTGGCATGGGAAAGTTGGGCCAAAGAGCCTGTTTCCATGCTGTAGACCTATTTGACTCTAACTCACTGGGCCTTTGGGCACAAGTACCTTCCAGTAACTCAATGTAACTCAGATTAGACAAAAAGAAAGTAAGATTCAGCCCAATATGTGTAATGATTTTATCTAGCAATGTGATTTTACGAAACAGGTGACTCATTGCTGCAATAGAGACTCTGAAATCCCAAACCAGTTCAGTAAAATGAGGTGCTGACGTTTCGGGCCTAGACCCTTCATCAGAAAAGGGGAAGGGGAAGGGGGTTTTGAAATAAATAGGGAGAGAGTGGGAGGCGGATAGAAGAGGGATAGAGGAGAGGATAGGTGGAGAGGAAACAAACAGGTCGAAGAGGCAGGGATGGGGCCGGTAAAGGTGAGTGTAGGTAGGGAGTTAGGAAGGGGATAGGTCAGTCCAGGGAGGACGGACAGGTCAAGGGGGCGGGATGAGGTTGGTCGGTAGGAGATGGAGGTGCGGCTTGAGGTGGGAGGAGGGGATAGGTGGGAGGAAGAACAGGTTAGGGAGGCAGGGACGAGCTGGACTGGTTTTGGGATGCGGTAGGGGGAGGGGAGATTTTGAAACTTGTGAAATCCACATTGATACCATTGGGCTGCAGGGTTCCCAAGCGGAATATGAGTTGCTGTTCCTGCAACCTTCGGGTGGCATCGTTGTGGCACTGCAGGAGGCCCAGGATGGACATGTCGTCTGAGGAATGGGAGGGGGAGTTGAAATGGTTCGCGACTGGGAGGTGCAGTTGTTTGTTGCGAACCGAGCGTAGGTGTTCTGCAAAGCGGTCCCCGAGTCTCCGCTTGGTTTCCCCGATGTAGAGGAAGCCACACCGGGTACAGCGGATGCAGTATACCACATTGGCAGATGTGCAGGTGAACATCTGCTTGATGTGGAAAGTCTTCTTGGGGCCTGGGATGGGGGTGAGGGAGGAGGTATGGGGGCAGGTGTAGCACTTCCTGCGGTTGCAGGGAAAAGTGCCGGGTGTGGTGGAGCTGGAGGGGAGTGTGGAGCGGACAAGGGAGTCACGGAGAGAGTTGTCCCTCCGGAAAGCAGATAA
>NW_025965711.1:0-2889 GCF_021869965.1 Rhincodon typus | reverse complement strand
ACTCACTCAATGTATCTATGTTCCTCTGCAAAGCTTCACAGTCCTCTGCACACTTTGCTCTGCCACTCATCTTAGTGTCATCTGCAAACTTTGACACCCTACACGTGGTCCCCAACTCCAAATCATCTATATAAATTGTAAATAATTGCGGTCCCAACACCGATCCCTGAGGCACACCACTAGTCACTGACTGCCAGCTAGAATAGCACTCATTTATCCCCACTCTTTGCTTCCTGTTAGTCAACCAATCCTCTATCCATGCTAATACTTTACCCTTAATGCCATGCATCCTTATCTTATGCAGTAGCCTCTTGTGCAGCACCTTGTCGAAGGCCTTTTGGAAATCTAGGTACACCACATCCACTGAGTCCCCATTGTCCACCTCGCTCGTAATGTCTTCATAGAATTCCAAAAGATTTGTCAAGCATGACCTGCCCTTCATGAACCCATGCTGCGTCTGCCCAACGGGACAATTTCTATCAAGATGCCTTGCTATTTCTTCCTTGATAATAGACTCAAGCATCTTCCCCACTACAGAGGTTAAGCTAACCAGTCTATAATTCCCCATCTTTTGTCTACTTCCCTTTTTAAACAGTGGCGTCACATTTGCTGTTTTCCAATCTGCTGGGACTGCCCCAGAGTCCAGCGAATTTTGGAAAATAGCACCTGCTATTTCTCCCGCCATCTCTTTTAGTACCCTGGGATGCATTCCATCAGGGCCAGGAGACTTATCAATCCTTAGCTCCATTAGCTTGCCCAACACTACCTCTTCCGTAATAATGATTGTTTCCAGGTCCTCACCTACCTTCGTCTCTATGTCAATTACTGGCATGTTATTAGTGTCCTCCACTGTGAAGACCGATACAAAATACCTGTTCAATGCCTCAGCCATTTCATCATATCCCATAACTAAATTCCCCTTCTCATGCTCTAAAGGGCCAATGTTTACTTTAGCCACTCTTTTTCATTTTATATATTTATAGAAACTTTTCCTATCTGTCTTTATATTCTGTGCTAGTTTTTTCTCATGTTCTATCTTACTTTTCTTTATAGCTCTTTTTGTGGCTTTCAGTTGACCTTTAAAGTTTTCCCAATCTTCTAGTTTCATGCTGTTGTTGGCCACTTTGTATGCCTTCTCTTTCAATTTGATAGCCTCCCTTATTTCTTTAGACACCCATGGCAGATTACCCCTTTTCTTACAGTCCTTCCTTTTCATTGGAATATACTTTTTCTGAGCACTTTGAAAGATTGCTTTGAAAGTCCTCCACTGCTCGTCAACTGTCCCACCATAAAATCTTTGTTTCCAGTCTACTTTAGCCAAGTCCTCCCTCATTCTATTGTAGTTCCCCTTGTTCAAGCACAGGACCCTGGTATTGGATTTTATCTTCACACTCTCCATCTGTATTCTAAATTCAACCATACTGTGATCACTCCTTCCAAGAGGATCCCTAACTATGAGGTCATTAATTATTCCTGTCTCATTACACAGGACCAGATCTAGGATAGCTTGCTCCCTCGTCGGTTCCATTACATACTGTTCAAGAAAACTATCACGGATACGCTCAACGAACTCCTCCTCAAGGCTACCCTGACCGAGCTGGTTCGACCAATCTACATGTAGGTTAAAATCCCCCATGATAATTGCCGTACCATTTTTACAGGCATTAGTTATTTCTTTGTTTATTGCCCGCCCCAAAGTGATGTTATTATTTGGTGGCCTATAGACTACGCCTATCAGTGATTTTTTCCTCTTAGAATTTCTAATTTCCACCCAAATGGATTCAACCTCATTCTCCATAGAACCTACATCATCTCTCAGCACTGCCCTGATGGCGTCCTTGAATATCAGAGCTACACCACCTCCCTTACGTTCCTGTCTGTCCTTCTGAATAGTCTGGTACCCTTGGATATTTAACTCCCAGTCGTGACCATCCTGTAACCATGTCTCCGTAATAGCTACCAAATTATATTCATTCACGATGATTTGTGCTGTTAACTCATCAACCTTGTTACGAATGCTACGAGCATTCAGGTAAAGTGCCTTTATGCTATCTTTCTTACCCTCATGATTTCCAACATCTCTAATAATATCTCCTGAGTTATCCTTCCTTTTTGCTTCTTTCATAGTCTGCCTTGAACTTAAACCCTCCTGCACACATGCTAACCTGCTGCTTACCTTTTTATTCACCATCATACTCCCTGTCGTTTTCCCTCTCCCTTCCACCCAGCTCACTAGTTTAAAGTCCGAGTGACCACCCTATTTGTCCTTTTCGCAAGAACACTGGTTCCAGATCGCTTCAGGTGGAGACCGTCCCATTGGTACAGATCCCTCCGGTTCCAAAACTGATGCCAATGCCCCATGAAATGGAACCCCTCTTTCCCACACCACTCCCTTAGCCACGTGTTTACTTCCCTAATTTTCTTATCCCTAAGCCAATTTGCACGTGGCTCAGGCAGTAATCCGGAGATTATGACCCTCAAGGACCTGTTCCTTAATTTCGTTCCTAGTGCTTGATAATCCCCAGACAGGTCCTCCATCCTAGCCTTGCCTATGTTGTTAGTCCCAACATGGACCACAACAACTGGATCCTCCCCCTCCAGCTGCAATATCCTTTCAAGCCGGTCAGAGATGTCCTGCACCCTGGCACCGGGCAGGCAACACACCATGCGGGACTCCCGATCCGGCTTGCAAAGGATATTATCTATCCCCCTAACTATAGGATCCCCTATAACTACCACTTGTCTTCTTGCTCCCCCCTCTTGAATGGCCTTCTGCACCATGGTGCCGCGGAGAGCTGGCTCATCCTCCCCGCAGCCCTTTTCCTCATTCACACAGGGAGCAAGTATCTCGTACCTGTTGGATAAGGTCAAAAGCTGAGGCTCCTCCAC
>NW_025965710.1:188539-192540 GCF_021869965.1 Rhincodon typus | reverse complement strand
TATCTCTGTAACCCCCTCCAGCCCCTACACCCCCTCCCTATCTCTGTCACTCCTCCAGCCCCTACACCTCCTCCCTATCTCTGTCAACCCCTCCAAACCTGGCCTCTCGAGCATCCCCCGATTCCCATTACTCCACCATTGGGGGCCGTGCCTCCAGCTGCCTGGGACCCTCCTCCCAAACCTGATCTGTGTCCCCCAGCTATCGTTCGCCTGTCCCTAATATCTCCTGATGTGGCTTGGAGTCAGGTTCTGTCAGATAGACACTGCTGGGAAGTGTTCCAGTAACATGTCCTGTGTGAGAGGCACTTGCTAATTGCCTGTTTTTTTTATACAGAGACGGGAGAGGGACAGGGTGGTGGGTGTGGGGTCTGGGTTCAGGTAGTGGCCAGATCCAGCTCACCTTGCTGTGTTCCTCCCGCTCCTCCGCATGCATCCAGATGGGTTTGTTCTCACCTGTGGATAGGTACAATCACACCAACACCTTCAGCGTCTGACACACAACCTTCAGTCACTGAAACCCACCCATTCACATCCACCAGAAAGCACCTCATCCTCTCCGGGAGCCGTCCTTGCACTGTTTGATGGTGAGGGGGGAGCAATGTAGAGGGAGCTTTACTCTGTATCTAACCCCGTGCTGTCCCTCTCCCTGGGAGTGTTTGATGGGGGGGAACAGTGTAGAGGGAGTTACTCTGTATCTAACCCTGTGCTGTCCCTGTCCCTGGGAGTGTTTGATGGGGGGAACAATGTAGAGGGAGCTTTACTCTGTATCTAACCCCGTGCTGTCCCTGTCCCTGGGAGTGTTTGATGGGGGGGGACGGTGTAGAGGGAGCTTTACTCTGTATCTAACCCCCTTGCTGTCCCTGTCCCTGGGAGTGTTTGATGGGGGGGGACAGTGTAGAGGGAGCTTTACTCTGTATCTAACCCCGTGCTGTCCCTGTCCTTAGATTGATGGGGATGAGGCTGGTGAAGGGAACAGGCTGGTTGCACGATACAGATAACGAATGACCTTTGTACAGTTCTTGGAGCTGATTGGGAACGTATCCTTACCACTAACAGAGCCAAACTCCTTCTCGTGTGCTCTGGTCAGTATCTCTTTGTAGAGAGCTTCAGCCTCTTTATATTTTCCCTGTTTGAGATAACACGATGCCTGGGGAGGGGAAAGAGACAGGCATTTTGTTCAGAGAAACCACAGACATGTTTCTGACAGGGGACTCTGCACCTGACTGTGATCCGAGTTTCACAGCGACTTCACCTTCCCCCCGACCCTCCAGCACCATCCCACCACCCTGTCAGACAGTCTCCTTCACCGAGCTACAGTCGGCTATTCAGCAACAGGGGCATCACAACGGAGCTCCATCCTCTTCCTCTCCACCTCCCTCTAGACCCTGTGCAAAAGTGACCACCACCTGCTATGGAGGGATGGGCAGGGGGAGAAGCAGGAGCTGGATTTGGGGAGAAAGGAGATGGGTAGGAGGATGGTTGGGATGGGGTGGGTAGGGAAACAGAGTCAGGATAGGGAGACGGTGGGGGTTTGGGGGTGGGCAGGAAGACTGGGAAGGGATGAAGATGGGAGGTGGTGGGGGGGGGGGGGGGGGTGGGGGGGGGGGGGATGAAGAGGGGGGGTGGGGGGGGGGGAGCGGAGATGGGGGGAGTGAGATGGAAGAGGGGTGAGGCAGACGGGACGGGAGTAGGGAGGGAAACGGGACAGGACGGGGTGTTTGGGAGGCATACGGGAGGGAATGGGGAGTTGGGGGGAAAGGGAACAGGTGGGGGGAGGGGGAAAAGAGAGAATGGGGTGGGGGGGGGGGGGGGGGGGGGGGGGGGGGGGGGGGGGGGGGGGGGGGGGGCGGGGGGGGGGGGGGGGGGGGGGGGAAGAGAGATGCACCTGCCACACGTAACTCCCTCCCTCCCTCCACAAAGAAATGGGTTTGACTGCCCCACTCATTTTGGCCCATTATCCTGTGTGTAGCTCCTGGAAGCACGCAGTGCCGCCCCTACAGTTGAATAGCAAGGCGCAGTCTCCTACCAGGTTGTTCTTGGTCTTGGCCACGTTGGGATCGTCGGGCCCGAGGCGAGATTCGTAGATCTCCAGGGCGTGGGAGTAATATCGCTCCACCTCATCGTACTTGCCCTGGTTCTGGCACAGTAATGCCAAATTGTTCAGTTGCTTCGCTACATCTGGGTGTAACTTTCCCAAAACCTGCAAAACATCAAATTAAATAAACCTTGCCAGCATATAACCCCACCGCACAGCCCTCCCCACTGACGGACAGACCCCGGGGGCGGGGGGGAATCGGATAACTCCCCACCACCCAAATGAGGCCATTCAACTGGGCGTGGCATCATGCAACTAATCCGCCATGTACAGAGATGGGGTGGGGGTGGTGTTAGAGGTCACGGTCCTATAACCTCCCCCGCCCCCGCCCCCCCCCCCCCCCCAAAACCAGGGTCACATCCCAGGTGGTCTCCTATCACCGGGATCCTGGCTTGGCGTGGCGTGTCAAGGCGAACGGGAGATGGGGAAGGAGACGGGAGACGGGAGACGGGGGGCCAGGCTAGCAGTTCCAGTGCGGCTGCAAGGCCACCCAGACGGTGAGGGTTGACGAGCTGATCACCTGCATGGGGCATCGCAGCCCAGGGCCATCCTAGGATCTTCGATCTGTTTGGTGGGGACCCCAGCATGGTTCAGGCTCGGGAATAGGGGGCTGACAGGGGGTAGGGGGTTGGGGGGGTGGTGGGGGTCAGAGTTGCAGTCCTCCCAACACCCCCACTTCCCCCAGTCCATCCCATTGCATAGTTCAAGGCAAACACTGGACTCAGCAGGAGAAATCAGAGAAACTCAGAGAAATCAGAGTTAACGTTTCAGGTCGAGTGACCCTTCCTCTGGAGTTCTCAACCCAAAACGTTAACTCTTGATTTTTTTTCCTCCACAGATGCTGCCAGACCTGCTGAGCTTTTCCAGCAACTTTGTTTTTGTTTCTGATTTACAGCATCCACAGTTCTTTCGGTTTTTAAAGCATTGGATTCATTTAGCTCAGGCCTGGATTTCCAGCTGGAGCCGTTGTTGTTTTAGCTTGGACTAGGTCAGGCAGCTGAGGCTGGGAATCCTGCAGCGAGTAACTCCCCTCCTGTCTCCCCCCAAAGCCTGTCCCACCATTGACAAGGCACAAGTCAGGAGTGTGATGGAATACTCCCCACTTGCCCCTGGATGGGGGCAGCTCCAACAACACTCAAGAAGCTCAACACCATCCAGGACAAAGCAGCCCCCACTCGATTGGCACCACATTCACAAACATCCCACTCCCTCCCCCCACCGACGCTCAGTCACAGCAGTGTGTACCATCTACAAGATGCACTGCAGAAATTCACCAAAGATCCTCAGGCAGCACCTTCCGAACCCACAACCCACTTCCATCCAGAAGGACAAGGGCAGCAGGTACATGGGAACACCAGCCCCCTGCACATTCCCCTCCGAGCCCCTCACCATCCCGACTTGGGAATATATCCCCGTTCCTTCAGTGTCGCTGGGTCAGAATCCTGGAATTCCCTCCCTAAGGGGCATTGTGGATCAACCCACAGCACATGGACTGCAGCGGTTCAAGAAGGCAGCTCCCCCCCACCTTCTCAAGGGGGCAACTAGGGACAGGGCAATAAATACTGGGCCCAGGCAGCGACACCGTCCCACCCCCAACCCCATGAACAGTAACAGAGTTCGGAGTAGCCCACCTTCTCCCTGATCTCCAAAGCTCTCTTGCAGAGCGGCTCAGCCTCTTTATATTTGCCTCTCTTGCCACACAGCACTGCCAAGTTGTTGAGGGTAGCTGCAACCTGCAGGAAGTCAAATAAAATGGGTCACAACTTGAAAGAGAGAGAGAGGGAGAGGGGTGGGAGACCGGGGGGGGGGGGGGGTAGAGAGACACAGAGACAGACACAGAGCGAGCAAGAGGCAGGGACAGAGTGAGAAAGGCAGAGTGTGAGGGAGAGTGCTTGGGAGAGAGAGC
>NW_025965710.1:186592-188039 GCF_021869965.1 Rhincodon typus | reverse complement strand
CACTTCCATCCGGAAGGACAAGGGGCAGCAGATACATGGGAACACCACCCCCTGCAAGTTCCCCTCCGAGCCCCTCCCCATCCTGACTTGGGAAATATATCCCTGTTCCTTCAGTGTCACTGGGTCAGAATCCTGGAATCCCCTCCCTAAGGGACATTGTGGTTCAACCCTACAGCACATGGACTGCAGCGGGTCAAGAAGGCAGCTCACCCCCACCTTCTCAAGGGGGGCAACTAGGGACGGGGCGATGAATGCTGGGCCCAGCCAGTGACGTGTGTAAGCTCTGACGGCAGTGCGGCTCGGGGAGGGCCTCTGTAAAAGGTGACAGAGGCTGGCGGACTCACCGGGAGAGGGCAGAGGTCGCGATCCACCTGATGACCATCGGCAGCTAGTGGGGTAACTCGGTGCCTTGATGCGGCTGGAAGGGAGCGTGCGGGGAGGGGGCAGGGGCCCAGTTTTCTGCCCCGCCATGCCCTGGAGGCGCTCGGGCGAATGCGGGTGGTCCTCCTGCCCTGTTCCGGTGGGCTCCGTGGCATCATTCACCTCTGAAGGAAGCAAAGGCAAAGGACCAGAGGATAATTGGCTGCAGCAGCACGAAAATGCTAATTCATTCACATTCAGAACACTCCCCCAACCTTCCCCACAGATGCCCTGAAACAATCCAGAGGGACAGCGGCAAAAAGATGGGCTGACCGGCCTCTTTCTTTTGTAAAAGGCTCATTTATTTGCAAGATTTCTTTGCTTCTCATTTATTCGCTGGGATGAGGGCGTCGCTGGCGAGACCAGCATTTATTGCCCAGAGGGCAGTTAAGAGGCAGTCACATTGCTGTGGGTCTGGAGTCACATGTAGGCCAGACCGGGTTAGGACAGCAGTTTCCTTCCCTGAAGGATGTTGGTGAACCTGATGGGTTTTCCCGATAATCGACGATGGATTCATGGTCAGAATTTGACTCTTAATTTCAGATTTTCCCAAAAAATTGAATTCCAATTCCACCACCAGCTGCGGTGAGATTCGAACCCCAGGTCCCCAGAGCGTTACCTGGGTCTGTGGATGAACAACCCAGCGATGATACCACGAGGCAGTCGCCTCCCCCATCGACTATCGCTGGCAGGGCCAACGTTTATTGCCCGCTCCTAACTACGCACAGGGCAACCACACCCAAAGGTGGGTCTGTGATCATGTGTAGGCCAGACCAGGTAAGGATGGCAGATTTCCTTCCTTCAAGGTTACTCTGACAACTCAATTCAAATTCCACCATAGCGGGATTCGAACCCAGGTCCCTGCAACATGACTAAGGTCTCCAAATTCATAATGTGGCAACAATAACACTAGGCCATGGACCTCCTCCATCTGCTCTAAAGCTTTCTATGATTCTACACACAGAGTGTCAATCTAATCAAGGGGTTCAGGGTGGTTTATATACAGAATAACAGATACCCGGGAGTG
>NW_025965710.1:185783-186582 GCF_021869965.1 Rhincodon typus | reverse complement strand
ATAACAGATACCCGGGAGTGAGTTACAGACTGGAATCTAATCGAGGGTTTCAGGGTGGTTTATATACAGAATAGCAGATACCCGGGAGGGAGTTACAGACTGCAATCTGATCGAAGGGTTTGGGATGGTTTATATACAGAATAACAGACACCCCGGGAGGGAGTTACAGACTGGAATCTAATTGAGAGGGGTCGGGGTGGTTTATATACAGAATAACAAATACCCAGGAGGGAGTTACAGACTATAATCTGATTGAGGGGTTCGGGCACGGGGTACAGAGTAACCGATAGCCAAAAGGGAGTGACATACTGGGAGAAACACTGAAACACAATGAGAAGGAGGTTCATCGCGGCTCTATTTGTAAAGTTGGGCCCCAGCATGAGCCAGCTGGTGGAGAGGGAAGTGCCCGGAGTCTGGGCTCTGTACATCGCAGCCCCCCTTGTACCTGTTGTGCTAGGGCTGTGAACGATAGTGTGATTTGCCCCATCATCCAGGCTGTTGAGATCTGTCTCAGAGGCAGGTGGGTGGTATTCCATGATCTTACATCGATAGACACACTTCCGCCTTGCATCAAACGTGCTCCAGTACACCCGGGAACACCTGAGCAGTACAACAAGACCAAGAACCATTTATAGAGCCCATTTCACAGAATGGAACTTTCAGATTCAGAGAGCATTTGGACAATAAGGTAGGTTTTCCAGGAGGGCTTGAGGGAGAGAGGGTAACAAGCAACTGAGAAACAGCCGCCAATTTCCCAGTGAGGGTCAGCCCCTTCAGGAACTGTATCCCAGTGAGGGTC
>NW_025965710.1:184687-185217 GCF_021869965.1 Rhincodon typus | reverse complement strand
GAGGGAGAGAGGGAGGGAGGGAGGGAGAGACAGACAGACAGACAGAGAGAAAGAGAGAGAGAAAAAGGTGGCTCCACAGGCTTTAGCCTGAAGCAGCAGGCAGTCCGTCTCTGTGCAAACTCACCAATCATCATGTTGACATTTTCAGGTTCCAGTCCTGTTAGAAACTTCCGACGCAAGGTGATGCCTTCGAAATCGACAAACGTTCTTCGCATTACCTCGAAGCCATCTTCCAGAACAGTCTGTAAAGAAGGCAGCAGTTCCCATGGAAACAGATGCACGGGAAATTCACAGCAAACATCTAGCCAAAACCGTCCAACAATCTCTCAGCAATAAGCATCACCCCAGGCAGAGAACACAGGTGCTCCTTCAGAGAATGGTACACCCACACGGGCGACGGGGTGGGGGTCTGTGTCTGTGACTCCCCAACACGGTGATGGGACAGGGGGTCTGTGTCTGTGTCTCCCCCCGACACGGCGATGGGGCGGGGTTCTGTGTCTGTGACTCCCCCACACCCACACGATGATGGG
>NW_025965710.1:183735-184440 GCF_021869965.1 Rhincodon typus | reverse complement strand
ATGGTGACGGGGCGGGCGTCCGTGTCTGTGACTCCCCCACACAGTGATGGGGTGGGGGTCCTTGTCTGTGACTCCCCCCACACGGTGATGGGGCGGAGCTCCGTGTCTGTGACTCCCCCACACGGTGACGGGGCAGGGGTCTGTGTCTGTGACTACCCCCACACGGTGACGGGGCGGGGGTCTGTGTCTCCCCCACACGGTGATGGGGTGGGGGTCCGTGTCTGTGACTCCCCCCACACGGTGACGGGGTGGAGGTCCGTGTCTGTGACCCCTCCACAGGGCTGTCTGCAAACAGAATTAATTCACCAACGCCCCAATAACAGATAACAGCTGCTGTGTTGAGACTGGGCTGTGCTGTCACAGGAGTACGAACCTTGCCTTCCACTAAGTCCTTGTGTCGCTGACAGTACACTTTCTTGTCCTCCTCGAAGACACAATTGCAGGCACGTGCGCACATGAAGTGGTAGTTGCTTTGACAGGAAGACAGGCAGCAGCCAACTGTTGCCCCAGGCTTCTGGCAATACTCACACCGCTATGTACAGGGGAGAGATCAAGCAGAGGGTGAGAGCCCAGCACTCAGAGAAAGGAGTCTGCACGAGAACGCTATCCATGCACCCTCTTGCTGTCTCAGTGGAACATGCGCTCTCCTCACGCTACTGCACTGTCGGAGGGTCAGCGCTGAGGGAGCGCCGCACCGTCGGAGGG
>NW_025965710.1:182508-183294 GCF_021869965.1 Rhincodon typus | reverse complement strand
GCTGAGGGAGCGCCGCACCGTCGGAGGGTCAGCGCTGAGGGAGCGCCACACTGTCGGAGTGTCAGTGCTGAGAGAGCGCCGCACTGCTGCCACTGTGCATTGAGTCAAATTTGCGAACCCTCTTGGGGAGGAGGGAGGGAGTGGGGGGTGGGGGGATGTGGAAGGGTATGGAGAGTTGGAGGGGGCAGGATGCAGCCGGATGTGATAGATATAAAAGCCCCCATCACTGAGCGTCTCCCGGGAGAACAGGCAGCACACGCCATTATCAGACTGACCATTAGCTTCCCTCGGCCCACTGCCATGTGCACGTTCTTCAGAGACCCATCGCCCTCCTCAAAGACCTCGGCTGACCACAAGGCACAGTTGACGTGTGTCCACTCGTTCTGGCCGATGTACAAGAGGCGCCCGGCGTCCTGCAGGAAACAGACACCAGGAGCTGGTCAATACCAAACAGCAACCGGCTAAAGGTAATTCCCAATTTACCCACTTCTTCTCACACAAGATCCTCAGCCTGATCCAGTTAACTGGTACACAGGAACTGCAGGAGGCCATTCAGCTCAGTGGTTAGCACTGCTGCCTCACAGCGCCAAGGACCCGGGTTCGATCCCACCCTCGGGCAACTGTGTGTGTGGAGTTTGCACATTCTCCCTGTGTCTGCGTGGGTTTCCTCCGGGTGCTCCGGTTTCCTCCCACAGTCCAAAGATGTGCAGGTTAGGGTGGATTGGCCGTGCTAAATTGCCCCGTAGTGCCCAGGGATGTGCAGGTTAGGGTGGGATTGGCCATGCT
>NW_025965710.1:180489-182498 GCF_021869965.1 Rhincodon typus | reverse complement strand
CATGCTAAATTGTCCCGTAGTGCCCAGGGATGTGCAGGTTAGGGTGGATTGGCTGTGCTAAATTACCCATAGTGCCCAGGGATGAGCAGGTTAGGGTGGATTGGCCATGGGAAATTACCCATAGTGCCCAGGGACATGCAGGTCAGGGTGGATTGGCCATGGGAAATTGTCCCATAGTGCCCAGGGATGTGTAGGTCAGGGTGGATTGGCCATGGGAAATTGTCCCATAGTGCCCAGGGATGTGTAGGTTAGGGTGGATTAGCCATGGGGATGCAGGGTTATGGGGATAGGGTAGCGTTGTGGGTCTGGGTGGGATGCTCTTCAGAAAGTCAGTGTGGACTCGATGGGCCGAATGGCTTGCTTCTGGAATGTAGAGGATTGTATGATCTACGTGAACCCCATTTGCATCCCAGTTCCTTCCAGACTGTTTGTAAATAGTTCATGAGATGTGGGTGTCACCGGCTGGGCCAGCATTTTTTGGCCATCCCGTTGCTGCGGACCTAGAGTCACGTGTAGGACAGACCAGGTCACGGTGGCCTCAAAGGTTTTTTTTTTTAAAAACAACAATCGGCAACAGTTTCTTGATCACCGTTTACCGCTTTAGAACTCCTGGTTTATTCACTAAATCTCAACACCACGAGAGGTCATAGTAGGATCTGAACCAGTGTCTGCACAGGATTAACGCAGGCCTGTGGATCGCTCTACCCGTCACCCCCTCAACCCACCTGAAGAAGCAGTGGTAGCAGGCTCACGTGGAACCTGGGAGAAGGAGCAATCGGCCAATTGTGCCGAAGGGAAGCAATCTGCCGGGCCTCGGGGTCGGGGAGAATGGGAATCGGTCTGTCAATTGTGTGCGGGATCCCCCTGCAACAAGAAACCCGCCTTTCAGGGAGGAGCTAGACACTGTCAGGGCACAAGGGGGAAAACACGCACAGGGGACGGGGCTGGGTGGTCAGCAGTGATCGTACTGATGGGCTGAATAGCCATTCCTGCTCCTTTATCCTACGTTTCCTTGTTAAAGGGTGTGGTGGGGGGGGAAGCTGCAAAAGCAGGAACTGAGTTGGATGATTAGTCAGGATCGTACTGAATGGGGCAGCAGGGATAGTGAGGCTGAATGGCCTAATCCTGCTCCGATTTTCTATGTCGAAGGGTACGAAGGGAAAGCAGGAACAGGGGATTGAGTTGGGTGATCATCCATGACTGCACTGATGGGCTGAATGGCCTGCTCCTATTTCTCATGTTGAAGGACAGTGGGAACAGGGGACCTCTGAATGTCGTTTCTAGGTTTCAGAGAGGAGCCGAACGGGCTGTGTCCTGCATAAGATGTGAGCGAGCGAGTGACAGAGGGACGTACATTGAGTTTATCGTCGCCATACTTCAGGCACAGAGCACACTGCCGGCCATCTTCAGTGTCCATTTCGATGCCACTGCCCAAGCTACTGGTCTGGCCCTTCGCTCCAGCTCCTCCTGTAACAGAACGCAGCCATATCCTCGTTAGCTCACAGCCCAGTCAGCCCCGACAACCCCAAAAATCAACCGATCCCGCAGCCTGGAATCAACCCGACAATCCATCCCCGCCTCTCGAGGGGAGAGAATTCCAAACATTTCCCAGTCTCCAAGCGAAGACCTCCTCGCACCATTATCCGGAGATTGCGATCCCCCACCCCTCCCCCGAACCTAAACACGGCCGATCCCATAACATTCCTCAGAGCTGCTTTCCTGTGTCTGCCCCTACCTGGGTACGAACTGCAAAGACTTAGAAACAGAGAAAACAGGTACAGGAGCAGGCCATTTGGCCCTTCCACGCACACACAGGCACAGACACGCACACACACACAGACAGGCACAGACGCACGCACACACAGGCACACGCATACTCTCAGACAGGCACACAGGTGCAGACACGCTGGTGCACACAGACAAGGCACCCGCACACAGAGAAGCGCACACACACACACAGAGAAGGCGCACGCGCGCACACAGACAAGGCGCACGCGCGCACACAGACA
>NW_025965710.1:179660-179989 GCF_021869965.1 Rhincodon typus | reverse complement strand
ATTGTGTATCTGTAATCAATCCCCACTACACCCCCTCCCTATCTCTGTAACCCCCTCCAGCCCCTACACCCCCTCCCTATCTCTGTAACCTCCTCTAGCCCCGACACCCCCTCCCTGTCTCTGTAACCTCCTCCAGTCCCGACACCCCCTCCGTATCTCTGTAACCTCCCCAGCCCCCTACACCCCCTCCCTATTTCTGTAACCCCCTCCAGTCCCTATACCCCCTCCCTATCTCTGTAACCGCCTCCAGCCCCAACACCCCTCCCTATCTCTGTAACCACCTCCAGCCCCTACACCCCCTCCCTATCTCTGTAACCTCTTCCAGCCCC
>NW_025965710.1:178806-179650 GCF_021869965.1 Rhincodon typus | reverse complement strand
TCCAGCCCCTACACCCCCTCCCTATCTCTGTAACCTCTTCCAGCCCCTACACCCCTCCCTATCTCTGTAACCCCCTCCAGTCCATATGCCTCTTTGTCCTCTTGTACATCAATTAAAATTTGTCAATTAAAATTCCCATTACACTCTAATCTAGCCACTTGTATCAGTCCCAGTTTGAGAAACAATTATGCAAATATTTGCTGCTTTTACCCAGTGATTTTTATACTGAAGGTCCTGTCTTGAAACACATTTTGTCCCCACAAGAGATCACCACAAAATAAGTCAAAGAACTGGAAATCAGAAACAAAAACAGGAGTTGCTGTAAGAACTCAGCAGTTCTGGCTGCACCTGTGGGGAAAGAAAGCAGAGACTCTCTGTAGAATCCCTGCAGAGGAGAAACAGGCGATTCTGCACATCGAGTCTGTACTGACCCTCTGAAGGGCATCCCGCATTTACCGTGGCTAATCCCTCAAAGACCACAAGGGTTCTCAAAGATGCCCATTGGATTAATAATGTCCAAAATAACCTGTAAAGTTAAAAATCCAGAATTTTAATCTTTCCAATGGTCCCAGTGACTCAGTGGATAAGGCACTGACCCCCTAACCCAGGGATTGTGCGTCAAGTCCCGTCTCGGGGCAGTGGTGGGTGTGGGTGGGGCGGTGGTGTTGTGCTTTCGGCTCAGCGGTTAGCGCTGCTGCCTCACGGCGCCAAGGACCCGGGTTCGATCCCACCCTCGGGCGACTGTGTGTGTGGAGTTTGCACATTCTCCCCGTGTCTTTGTGGGTTTCCTCCGGGTGCTCCGGTTTCCTCCCACAGTCCAAAGATGTGCAGGGTAGGGTGGGTT
>NW_025965710.1:177602-178306 GCF_021869965.1 Rhincodon typus | reverse complement strand
GCCCATAGTGCCCAGGGATGTGCAGGTTAGGGTGGGTTGGCCGTGCTAAATTGTCCCATAGTGCCCAGGGATGTGCAGGTTAGGGTGGGATTGGCCATGCTAAATTGTCCCGTAGTGCCCAGGGATGTGCAGGTTAGGGTGGATTGGCCGTGCTAAATTGTCCCGTAGTGCCCAGGGATGTGCGTTTGAGAGGTCTGTTCAAACTCTGATAACAGCAGGGCAGAAGTTGTTCTTGAATCTGTTGGTGCGTGTGTTCAACCTTTCACACCTTCTGCCTGATAAAAGAGAGTGTGTCTGTGGGAGGGGTCTTTGATGATGTTGGCTGCTTTCCTGAGGCAGTGGGAATTATAGATGGAGTCAGTGGATGGAAGGCTGGTTTTCGTGATGGACTGGGCTGTGTTCAAAACTCTCTCACACCTTCTGCAGGGAGAGATGTGCAATTTTACGCACAAAGAATCCCTACAGTACAGAAGCAGGCCATTTGGCTCATTGAGTCCATGCCGATCCTCCGAAGAGCATCCCACACAGACCCAGACCCAGACACATCTCTCTAGCCTGTTCCTGTAACCCCACATTTCCATTGGTCACTCCACCCTAACCTGCACATCCCTGGGCACTATGGGACAATTTAGCACGGCCAATCCACCCTAACCCGCACATCTTTGGACTGTGGAAGGAAACCGGAGCACCCAGAGGAAACCCAC
>NW_025965710.1:176164-177102 GCF_021869965.1 Rhincodon typus | reverse complement strand
CCATTTGAGAACGCCAAGAGGACATCCTTACTGCTGCCACCAATCATCAGGAGGAGCCGTGTTTGCCGCTGCTGCTTCAGGCGACCGGGAGCCTGCTGCCATCCCATGCACAGCCCAGTCTCGCTGCCATGGCGATGTTGCTGATTAACCCACCACAAAAGCCTTTAAAGGGAAGAAAAGCGAGAGAAAAAAAAAACCAAAAGAAAAACAGAGATAAAACAGAAGTATAAAGAAAAAAAGAAAGCAGACAGGAGTGGACAAATCTTATTCTCAGGAGCCCTGTTATTTCACCACCGTCTTATATGGAAAATCAGGGATAGGATTGTAATGTAATTGAACAAATTAACATTGAGAGGGGAGAGGTGTTAGCTGTTTTAGCCAGCTTCAAAGTAGATAAATCGCCAGGCCCAGATGAGATGTATCCTAGGCTGCTGTGAGAGGTAAGGGAGGAGATAGCAAGGGGATCTAACATTCCTTTCTAAATCCTCTCTGGTCACAGGAGAGGTGCCAGAGGGCTGGAAGACAGGAAACTACAGGCTAGTGAGTCTAACCTCAATGGGAGTTAAACAATTAGAAAAAGTACTGAGACAGAATTAATCTCGACTTGTTGAGGCAAAGCCAGTCAGTATGAGATCATGCCGAACAAATTTGAGTGAAACTTTTGAGGAGGCAACTGGGTGTAAATAGAATCCCTACTGTGCAGATAGAGGCCATTTGGCCTATCGAGTCTGCACCAACACTCCAGAGGTCATCCCACTCTATCCCTATAACCCCACATTTCCCATGGCCAATCCACCCTAACCTGCACATCCCTGGGCACTACGGGATAATTTAGCACGGTCAATCCACCCTAACCTGCACATCCCTGGGCACTATGGGACAATTTGGCACGGCCAATCCACCCTAACCTGCACATCCCTGGGCACTATGGGACAATT
>NW_025965710.1:170589-176154 GCF_021869965.1 Rhincodon typus | reverse complement strand
ATCCACCCTAACCTGCACATCCCTGGGCACTATGGGACAATTTAGCATGGCCAATCCCACCCTAACCTGCACATCCCTGGGCACTATGGGACAATTTAGCCATGGCCAATCCACCCTAACCTGCACATCCCTGGGCACTATGGGACAATTTCCCATGGCTAATCCAACTAGCCTGCACATCTTTGGACTGTGGGAGGAAACTGGAGCACCCGAAGGCAACCCACGCAGCTACGGGGAGAATGTGCAAACTCCACACAGACAGTCGTCCAAGGATGGAATCAAACCCAGGCCCCTGACACTGTGAGGCAGCAGTGCTAACCACTGAGCCACCATGTCATCTCCATATAGATGAGAGTAGAGCGGTTAATGCAGTCTACATGGACTTTGGTAAGGCATTTGATAAGGTCTGACATGGCAGACTGGTTACAAAGATAAGAGCCCATGGGTTCTAGGACATTTTGGTAAATTGAATTCAAACTTGGCTTTGTAGCAGGAAGTGATGGTTGAAGGTTGTTTTTGTGGCCAGAAACCTGTGTGCAATGGTGTACCACAGGTATCGGAGATGGATCCCTTGCTGTTTGTTGTGTCCAGTAATGATCTAGACATGGATGTAAGAGGTATGATTACAGATGGCATTAAAATTGATGATGTGGTAAACAGTAAGGAGGAAAGCCACTAAAAGTCGCTATAAACGGGCTGGTCTGATGGGCTGGCCAAATTCCGGAATTGAATCCTGAAAAGTGTGAGGTGTTGTATTTTGGGAGGACTAACAAGATAAGGGAGTATAGATTGAATGGTAGGACCTTAGGAAGTAGAGAGGGTCAGAGAGACCTTGGTGTTCATGTTCATAGATCGTTGAAGGCAGCAGAACAGGTAGATAAGGTGATTAAGAAGGCATATGGCATACTTCTTTGGCATACTACTTTGGCATTCTCTGAAGAAGTGTCTAGACCCGAAACATCAGCTTTCCTGCTCCTATGATGCTGATTGGCCTGCTGTGTTCATCCAGCTCTACACCTTGTTATCTAGACCCGAAACGTCAGCCTTCCTGCTCCTCTGATGCTGCTTGGCCTGCTGTGTTCATCCAGCTCTACACCTTGTTATATGGCATACTTACCTTTATTAGTCAAGACATTGAATACAAGAGCAGGGAGATGATGCTGGAGCTGTGTATAACGTTAGTTAGACCAGAGCTGGAGTATGGTGTGCAGTTCTGGTTACCACACTACAGGCAGGATGTGATTGTACTGGAGAGGGTGCAGAGGAGATTCACCAGGACGTTGCCTGGGCTGGAGCATTTCAGCGATGAAGTGAGGCTGGATAAGCTCGCATTTTTATCTATAGCACAGAGGAGGTTGAGGGGGGACCTGATTGATATGTACAAAATTATGACAGGCATAGTTAAGGTAGATACAGGGTTCTTGAGGTGCAGAGGTAGTGGCCCTACCTCTGGGCTAGGATATCTGGGTTCAAATCCCGTCAGCTTCAGGACTGTGTAATAACATCTCTGAACAGGATGATTAGGAAAATATTGAAGTAAGGTAGACAGGAAGAAGCATTTACCCTTAATCAAGGGATTGGGACACAGTCTTAAGATAAGGAGCAGGTTTAGAGGGGGATTTGAGGAAGCAGTTTTTTGCTCGGAGGATGGTAGGTATCTGGAACTTACTGCCTGAGGCAGAAACCCTCATAACATTGAAGAACTATTTAGGTAAACGCTTGAAATGCTATAGTGTACAAGGCTATGGGCCAAGTGTTGAAAAATGGGATTGGAATAGATGGATGTTTGATGACTGGCATGGACACAATGGGCCGAAGGGCCTCTTTCTGTGCTGTAAATATTGTATGACTCTATCTGTGAATCTAAGCTCCCCTCCAAGCCACTGACCATCCTGACTCGGAAATACATCGCTGTTCCTTCAGTGTCGCTGGGTCAAAATCCTGGAATTCCCTCCCTAAGGGCATTGTGGGTCAACCTACAGCACATGGACTGCAGCGGATCAAGAAGGCAGCTCACCCCCACCTTCTCAAGGGGGCAATTATGGACGGGCAATAAATGCTGGGCCTAGCCAGCGCTGCCCACATTGCATGAAGGAAAACAAAAATGCCACTCAGCATGGGTTCGAACCTGGACCTGCCCACTGAGCAGAGGTGAGCACTGTTTTATCAAAGGACACAGTTTGCACAGAAAGGACATTTTCTTGAGGGGAGGGGGTGTGGCAGAGAAGGGCTACATGTTATTTCTCATGTCGCTGACATCACACACAAACAACGTGGGATTCTTTGAACAATTTGGGTGTTTGAAAACAAAAGGAAAAATAATGGCTTTGTTCCTAAAGAAAGGAAAAGAAAGCATTGTCCCTTGAACTGCTTGCCAGACACAGCAATAATAACCTCTTTTAAAATAGCCTCATAAACAAAACTCTCTGTTGATTTGAAGCAGTATCTCTCATCGTGGTGGGTGATAAGATACAGGAATGTTGAGGAGAAAGCAAGATCTGGCTGCACATTTGCGTTATGCTTGCCAGCTATTGCAGTCATCATCAAAAATATGTCAGAGAAACTTGCTCATGACATTCGCCAGGAGAATGCGGTCGAAATCATTTATCCTCCGATGCTCGACTCCATGTCCCCAGCACTTATGAAGGGGCATTCATTAGTCACTCATCTTCATTAAAAAGCTGGGAGAGTTCCATTGGTGGCAATTGGCACCTAGTGCCATAGTCAACGTGTCACTGTCTGCAGGCGAACTTGTCGGTGAGCGCTGACATGTTCTTTCTTATTGGCTACAGTCGCATTCATCTGAGTATCACAACAGGGCTCAGGGTGCTTTTGACAGATGAGGCCTGGAACCCATACTAATGCTAACATTGACAAACTAATTCCATTGTGTTGAAGAGAGCTAAGCTGGAGATCTCTAGAGCCTTACATGCTCATGTCCCAGTTCCAGGTGATCCGACATCATCCGACATAGAAACTGGGAGCAGGATTTGCCAATTGGCCCTTCGAGTCTGCTCTGTCATTCAATCCCATCGTGGCTGATCCTCTATCTCGATGCCGAATACCCGCTTTCGCCCCATATTGCTTCATACCTTTAGAATCTAAATAATTATCTATCTCTTTCTTTGGTGACTTGGTCTACACAACCTACTGTGGTGGAAACATGGGAGGGTGGTTGTGAGATACTGTGGCTTTAAGAGGTGTATTTTGTTCTGTTTTATTTTGAAGAGAGGATTTGAGCCAGAGGTGAGAGCTGTCTCTTCCAGGCCAATAAACGGATTGTGAGGCCTTGGGCTTTTTTTTTAAAGTTGGGACAATAGAAGCAGCATAAATGAGTGGAGTCAGGCCCCCATAGAAACCCCCATAGGGGTTTTCAGTTGTTGGTCATTTGGACCTGATTGTGGAAGCTGTCTCTGTGTATCTTTCTCTCTGCTACAGTTAAAAACTTGGATTCTCTCTCAGCTGCCAGAATCGCACGTGAGACAATCTGTTTTACTGACTTTGCCTTTGCCAAGGGTATGTTTATGGGATGTTACTATACTGGAACAGTTGCTGTTTAGTAGTTAAATAATCTATTATTCCATTAGATTTCCCAATAGAGTTGAATTTGGACCAACTCTTCTTTCTTTTGTTAGTATTTCAACTGCAGGATAAGAATAAAGTCTGTTTTGCTTAGAGCCGAGTAGCGTAACCAATTGAATCACGTCTGGAAAACGGCACCTTATACTTCCCTTTAAAGAAGATAAAAGTTAGGGTCTAGGCTATCTCCTTGATATATTTGAAGGGGGTTTAGTCTCGTCCATAGCAGTAGTTGAGGGGCAAAACCTCATAAAAAGTACTTGGGTGGATACTTGAAATATCAGAACATTCAAAGTGACGGGCCTAGTGCAGGAAAATGGAACAATGTAGATTCAGTAGCCTTGATGGTACAGACTCGATTGGCCAAAGAGCCTCTTCTGTACTGGAGGATTCTATGATTCTGAGAATTCTGATGATGCACCCTAGCTAGTAGCATAACAACTATTAACCCCTTATGCTATAGTATCCAGGTACAATTAGTTAACCAGTCTAGCAATCGAACCTGTGATCTCCCTGTCCTGCTTAACTCAGTGGCAGACAAGGCAATGTTCTTACTAACAGAGCCTGTCAAGGATTCGGAGCTCCAGGACATCTCTACAGGAGTTCCTCAGGGTAGTGTCCCAGGCCCAACCATCTTCAGCTGCTTCATCAATGACCTTCCCTCCATCATAAGGTCAGAAGTGGGGATGTTCACTGATGATTGCACAATGTTCAGCACCATTCGTGACTCCTCAGATACTGAAGCAGTCTGTGTGGAATGCAGCAAGAACTGGCCAACATGTAGGGACTGCTAATGGTAATGTCACTGGCTTAGTAATCCACCATCCCACATTCTGTAGATGTGGGTTTAGATCCCACCAAGGCATGTGGTAAAACTTAAGTTCTATTTTTTCAAAAATCTGAAATTAAACACGAGGCTAATGAATATGTAATCACTGTCGATTGTCAGAACAGCCCATCTGGTTCACTTTAAGGAAGGAAATTTGCTGTCCTTGCCTGGTTTTGCTGACATGTAACTCCAGATAGGGTCAATATGCAGTTACCTTGCATGTCACTAGGCTGTAGCAGGCTGCTACAATGTCATAGAACCCCTACATTATGAAAACAGGCCATTCACCCCAATGGGTCCACACCAACTCTCTGAAGAGCACCCCAGCCAATCGCTGTAACCCTGCATTTCCTGTGTCTAACTCACCTAGTCAGCATATCCCTGGAGACTATGGGGCAATTTAGCACGGCCAATCCACCCTAACCTGCACATCTTTGGACTGTGTTAGGAAACCAGAGCACCCAGTGGAAACCCACGCAGACACGGGGAGAATGTGCAAACTCCACACAGACAGTTGCCCGAGGGTGGAATCAAACCCGGGTCCCTGGCGCTGTGAAGCAGCAGTGCTAACCACTGAGACACCGTGCCACCCTAAATGCCTGAAGCCAGGAAAGAAACTGAATTGACCATCAGGTATTGACCAGATATGACAAGACAAACTCATCCCTGTTGACTCTGCAAGGTACTCCTTATCAATATCTGAGGGTTAGTGCCAGAATAGGGAGAGCTGTCTCACAGACTAGTTAAACAACAGCCTGACACAGTCATACTCACAGAATCATACCTTACAGACAAAGTCCCAGACACCACCATCACCATCCCTGGATATGTCCTGTCCCACCGGTAGGACAGACCCAGCAGAGGGGGCGGCACAGTGGGATACAGTCAGGATGGCATTATCCTGGGAGTCCTCAACATTGACTGTGGACTCAATGACGTCTTGTTGCTTCAGGTTAAACATGGGCAAGGAAACCTCCTGCTGATTATCACATACCGTCCTCCCTCAGCTGGTGAATCAGTCTCTCCTCAATGTTGAACAACACTTACAGGAAGCGAGATAACAAGGTGTAGAGCGGGATGAACACAGCAGGCCAAGCAGCATCAGAGAAGCAGGAAAGCTGACGTTTCGGGTCTAGACCTTTCTTCAGAAATGGGGG
>NW_025965710.1:168865-170089 GCF_021869965.1 Rhincodon typus | reverse complement strand
GCCAAGGAGGTAAGAGAGAGCTCGTTGTCCAGAATCGTCACTGTCCCAGCCCTCACATAACCCTGCCTTGGACTGTGGATGGTGCTGTGTGATCGTGTGTGTGTGTGAGAGTGTGTGTCTGTCTGTGTTTGTGTATGTATATACGTGTGTGTACGTGTGTGCATGTGTGTGCATGTGCGTGTGTGTGTACGTGAGTGTGTGTGCGTGTGCGTGTGTGTGTGCATGCGTCTGTGTGCACGTGCATGTGTGTGTGTACGTGAGTGTGAGTGTATGTGAGTGTGTGTGTGCACGTGCGTGTGTGTGCGCGTGCTTGCATGTGTACATATGTGAGTGTGTATGTGATCGTGTGTGTGTGTGCGCGCATGCATGTGTGCTTATGCGTGCATGTGTGTGTACATGCATGTGTACGTGTACGTGAGTGTGCTTGGGTGAGTGTGTACGTGAGTGCGTGTGTACGTATGTACGTGTGCGTGTATGCGTGTGCATGCATGTGTGTGTGTACGTGAGTGTGTGTGTACGTGAGTGAGTGTGTACATGAGTGTGTGTGTGCATGTGTGTACATGCACGTGTGTGCGTGTGTACATGTGTGTGTCTGTAAGTGTGAGAGTGTATGTGAGTGAGTGAGTGCGTGTGAGTGAGTGTGTATGTGTGAGTGTGAATGAGTGCGTGTGTGTGAGTGTGTGTGTGAGTGTGTGTGTGTGTGTGTGAGTGAGGGTGAGTGTGTGTGTATGAGTGTGAGTGAGTGCGTCTGTGTGAGTGTGTGTGTGAGTGAGGGTGAGTGTGTGTGAGTGTGTGAGTGAGTGTGAGTGTGTGAGTGTGAATGTGAGTGTGTGAGTGTGAATGTGTGTGAGTGCGTCTGTGTGAGTGTGTGCGTGAGTGAGGGTGAGTGTGTGAGTGTGAGTGAGGGTGAGTGTGTGAGTGTGAGTGAGAGTGAGAGTGTGAGAGTGTGAGTGTGTGTGAGTGTGTGATTATGTGATGTGTGTGTATGTGAGAGTGTGAGTGTGAGAGTGTGAGTGTGTGTGTGTGTGAGTGTGTGAGTATGAGTGAGTGTGAGTGTGTGAATGTGAGTTTGTGAGTGTGTGTGTGAGTGTGTGTTTGTGAGTATGAGTGAGTGTGAGTGTGTGTTTGAGTGTGTGTGTGTGTGTGTGTTTGTGAGTGTGTGAGTGTGAGTATGTGTGTGTGTGAGTGTGAGAGTGTGAGTGTGAGTGTGTTTGTGAGTGTGTG
>NW_025965710.1:166556-168765 GCF_021869965.1 Rhincodon typus | reverse complement strand
CTGTGTGAGTGTGTGTGTGAGTGAGGGTGAGTGTGTGTGAGTGTGTGAGTGAGTGTGAGTGTGTGAGTGTGAATGTGAGTGTGTGAGTGTGAGTGTGTGTGAGTGCGTCTGTGTGAGTGTGTGCGTGAGTGAGGGTGAGTGTGTGAGTGTGAGTGTGAGAGTGAGAGTGTGAGTGTGTGAGTGAGTGTGAGTGTGTGATTATGTGATTGTGAGTGTGAGTGTGTGTGTGATTGTGTGAGTGCGAGTGTGTGAGTGCGAGTGTGAGAGTGTGAGTGTGTGTGAGTGTGTGAATGTGATGTGTGTGTGTGTGAGAGTGTGAGTGTGAGAGTGTGAGTGTGTGTGTGTGTGAGTGTGTGAGTATGAGTGAGTGTGAGTGTGTGAATGTGAGTTTGTGAGTGTGTGTGTGTGAGTGTGTGTTTGTGAGTATGAGTGAGTGTGAGTGTGTGTGTTTGAGTGTGTGTGTGTGAGTGTGTGTTTGTGAGTGTGTGAGTGTGAGTATGTGTGTGTGTGAGTGTGAGAGTGTGAGTGTGAGTGTGTTTGTGAGTGTGTGAGTGTGAGTATTTGTGTGTGTGAGTGTGAGTGTGTGAGTGTGAGAGTGTGAGTGTGAGTATGTGTGTGTGTGAGTGTGAGAGTGTGAGTGTGAGTGTGTGAGTGTGAGTGAGTAGTGGTGATGGGCTCATGCTCCCGGCCTTGCTGCTGCCTGATCCAGAAGCACTTGCTGACCATTCCTCCCCTGGCTCCCCTCAGGCCTGTACTGCCGAGACCCTCGAGTTACACAGCTACGGCATGTTACTGGGCTGTGGGGAGGAACTCTTCCGAGGGGTGGAGTATGTCTGCTGCCCATCCCGATTCCAGGGAGCCGGGTTCGAGGATGTGATGGTACCCGTGTCGATGGATGAGGAGGATGAAGGGGACCGAGATAACAGTCAACCCAAGGACAGGTAACGCAGAGGTGGGGCATTTGGGAGAGAGGTTTGATGGCTGGGGAGCTTCCACAGTAAGGATCTCAGGCTCCGAACCAGGCTGTTCAGCCCATCATTCCTGTATTGCTTCTATCCCCCTAGTGTTGAGCTCCAGGCTTTACCCCTGTTTCTTTCTGCTGAACGTCCCTCCACCTCATGCCCAGATCCAGCTTCACACATCGCTTTCCGACCTATCATTGTGTTCCCAGTGAATTTAACTGCTGTATGTTCAGCGTCTGTTTCCAAATTGCCATTGCAGCACTGGTCCCCCGAGGCTGGTGTGTGTATTCTTTACAATCCGTAATGTGTGGGAGCAGGCCATTCGGCCCATCGAGTCCACACTGACTCTCTGAACCCAGAGCCATCCTATCCTTGTAACTCTGCATTTCCCACAGCCCATCCATCCCTAACCTGCACATCTTTGGACTGTGGGAGGAAACCGGAGCACCCGGAGGAAACCCACGCAGACACGGGGAGAATGTGCAAACTCCACACAGACAGTCTCCCGAGGGTGGGATCGAACCTGAGTCTCTGGCGCCGTGAGGCAACAGTGCTAACCACTGAGCCTCCATGCTACCAATGACCAGGAGCAGTCTCCTGTTTATAAGCTGGCAGCCAGGGCTCCCTGACTGGGGCTGTTATCCTGGTACAATCAGGAAAATCGTCCTCACGCAGGTCTACTTGGCCAACCCTATTCCAATCACAGCTTGAGATGTCCTTCCAGCCTGAAAATGAACCATGTATTCCTGCTCTGTTTTCTGTTCCTCCAGCCAATCCCCTCTCTGTGTCAATCTGTGCCCACACCCCTACACCTGAAGCATTTATTTGACACAATAACCTTTGGTGTGACACCTTATCAAACACCTCCTTTGTGGGGTAAATCTACTCACCTGCCCCCTGCCTCATTCCATCAGACCTAAAGTCTTTCATAATAGCCTCCGGGTCGTCAGGACGTTAGGAATAGGAGCAGGACGAGGCCATTCAGCCCCTCGACCCTGCTCCACCATTCTGTAAGATCGTGGCTGATCTTTTCACGGCTTCAGCTCCACTTACCCACCCGCTCAGCCTAACCCTTAATCCCTTTACTGTTCACAAATTTATCTTTGCATTTGAAACACTCAACGAGGAAGCCCCAGCTGCTTCACTGGGCAGGGAATTCCACAGATTCACAGCCCTTTGGGTGAAGATGTTCCTCCTCAATTCAGTCCTAAACCTGCTCCCCCTTATTTTGAGGCTATGCCCCCTCG
>NW_025965710.1:165991-166456 GCF_021869965.1 Rhincodon typus | reverse complement strand
TGAAAAGGTGGGGGTACACATTACAGGGCGGTGGGGGCGAGGGGTATTGGGGGAAAGGTGCAATGAGGGACAAGAGTAGATATACCTCACGGTTGAACGTCTCCCACAGAGAGATGCGCTGGGCTGGGTACGGGTCTGAATTTCCAGGAAACACTGTCCTCACAGGCAGGGTCTTGTCCAGGTCTCAGGAAGAGCAGCACAGCCACCAGCCTGAGCTCAAGGAGGAAGACCAAGGGGTGGTCTATCAGACTGACAGTAAACACTGGGATGACTACAGGGACATGGGCTACCACGAGGCGGAGTTCTACGACGAAGCTGTGACCGAGACCACCACCACCACCACCACAACGACCACCACCACTGAGGGCATCTCTGAGGGCATCCGAGGTTAGTCTACACCTCCATGCCCTCAGGCTGCTCTCTTGCTCCATTCGTCTGTCTGTGTGTGAGGCTGTGTCTGTGTGT
>NW_025965710.1:165699-165891 GCF_021869965.1 Rhincodon typus | reverse complement strand
CTTTGTCAAAGCCCCAGCGATCTCCTTCCTTGCCTCCCTCTGTATCCTGGGATAGATCCCATCGGTCCCTGGGGACTTATCTACCTTAATGTTTATCAAGGCACCCAGCACATTTACCTCCTTAATATCGACATGTCCCAGAATATCGACCTACCCCTCCCTAATATCGACATGCCCCTCCCTAATATCGAC
>NW_025965710.1:163766-165689 GCF_021869965.1 Rhincodon typus | reverse complement strand
CCTCCCTAATATCGACCTACCCCTCCCTAATATCGACATGCCCCTCCCTAATATCGACATGCCCCTCCCTAATATCGACATACCCCTCCCTAATATCGACCCGCCCCTCCCTAATATCGACATGCCCCTCCCCAATCTCACCATTAGCCATCTCCTTTTTCTCAGTGAATATCAATGTGAAGAATGCATTGAGGACCTCACCCACTTCCTCTGGCTCCATGTAGAAATTCCCTCCTTTGTCCTCGAGTGGACCAATCCTTTCCCGAGTTACCCTCTTCCTTCTAAACACCCTGGGATTTTCCTCAATCTGACTCACCAAGGACATTTCATGGCCCCTTCTAGCTTCCAAATTTCCTTTCTAAGTTTATTCCTGCTTCCTATATCCTCCTTAAGGACCTTGTTTGATTTCAGTTCCTAAACCTTACACACGCTGCCTTTTCCTTTCGAACTAAACTCACAACATCACTCATTGTCCAGGGTTCCTGAATCCTACCATCCTTACCTTTCATCCTCATGGGAATATGCTGGTCCTGAACCCTGACCGACTGACTTTTCAAACCTTCACACATCTCAGACATGAACTGATGTTCAAATAGTCGCCTCGCACCACCCCACCCCGGTCGAATTTCTGCAGCTCCTGCCTCATAATGTTGGAATTAGTTTTCCCCTAAATTAGCACTTTCACCTGAGGACCAGCCTTATCCAGAACTATCTTAAAACTTGCAGAATTATGATCACTGTTCCCAAAATCTTTGCCCATTGACACTTCGACAACCTGTTCAGGTCCATTCCCTCGTACAAGGCCCAATATGGCCCCCCATCCCGAGTTGGAGTGTCTACATATTGTGTCAAGAAACTCTTCTGGACACAGCGAACAAATTCTCCTCCAGCTAAGTCCCTGACAGTACTGGGGATGTTAAAAACACCCACCCTGTTGGTTTTATATCTCCCCATGATCTGCTGACATATGTGTTCCTCTACCTCGAGCTGGCTATTGAGAGGCTGAGAGTGTAACCCCAGAATGATATCTGCAGCTTTCTTATTCTTCAGGTCTGTCCATGCAGCCTCCCCAATGTTGTCTCTTGTTACAGCTGTGCCATCTCCTTAGTCAGTAATGCAAAACCCTCAGCCCTTTTACATCACTCTCGATTTGACCTGAAACATCTCACTCCTGCATCATTGAGCTGCTAGTCCTGTCCATCCATCAACCAGGTCCCTATAATACCGATCACAGTTCTCTCTCAGTCTACAGGGTCTCAATGGACCCCAAAGCCCATCCCCGTTCGCTCCTGCTCTACACCGTCCCCATGGACCCCAAAACCCTTCCCGTTCATTCCCGCTCTACACCGTCCCAATGGACCCCAAACCCCTTCCTGTTCACTCCAGCTCTACACCATCCCCATGGACCCCAAACCCCTTCCCGTTCCCTTCTGCTCTACACCGTCCCGATGGACCCAAACTCCTTCCTGTGCACTCCCGCTCTACACCATCCCAATGGACCCAAACCGCATCCCGTTCCCTCCTGCTCTACACCGTCAACATGGAAGCCAAACTCCTTCCCGTTCACTCCCGCTCTACACCGTCCCCATGGACCCCAAACCCCTTCCCGTTCCCTCCCCCTGGGTGGGGTGGGGTGTGAGATTGTCCGACAGGAGAACTCACTGATTGTGTTGAGTTTGAGATGATTTCCTCTCGCACCTCAGGGTCACCATCTCCCGAGCCAACTTACTTCCCGGATTACTTTAGAAACAGAGAGGTCGTCGAACACGCTAACTACCTGGATGACCTGGCACAGCTTGATGCCCGCAGGAATGAACGCATCAATGAGGTACTGACCCTCTGACAGTGCCCACTCCCTCAGCACTGACCCTCCGAAAGTGCCCCCTCCCTCAGCACTGACCCTCCGACAGTGCGGCGCTCCCT
>NW_025965710.1:162656-163666 GCF_021869965.1 Rhincodon typus | reverse complement strand
CTCCCTCAGCACTGACCCTCCGACAGTGCGGCGCTCCCTCAGCACTGACCCTCCGACAGTGCCCACTCCCTCAGTGCTGACTGTGGGGTGATTGTGTGTTCCAGGTGATGAAGGAATGGGCTGCAGCTGATCGTCGGTTACTCTTGGTTCAGAAACCGGACAGAATCTCCCTGAACAAGGTTCGACCAAATCGTCAAAGAATCTGAAAGACAGAGTTTGTGTGAGCGAGATAGAGACTGAGTGTGTGTGTGTGTGAGCGAGACAGTGTGTGTGAGAGAGTGTGTGTGAGAGAGTGAGTGTGTGAGAGAGTGTGTGTGAGAGAGTGAGTGTGTGAGAGAGAGTGTGAGAGAATGTGTGTGTGAGAGAGTGTGCGAGTGTTTGAGAGAGAGTGTGAGAGAGTGTGTGTGAGAGAGAGAGTGTGAGAGAGTGTGTGTGAGAGAGAGTGTGCGTGTGTGTGAGAGAGAGTGTGAGAGAGTGTGTGTGAGAGAGAGAGTGTGAGAGTGTGTGTGTGAGAGAGAGTGTGCGTGCGTGTGAGAGAGAGTGTGAGAGTGTGTGTGTGAGAGAGTGTGCGAGTGTTTGAGAGAGAGTGTGAGAGAGTGTGTGTGAGAGAGAGAGTGTGAGAGAGTGTGTGTGTGAGAGAGAGTGTGAGAGAGTGTGTGTGTGAGAGTGTGCGCGCATGTGTGAGAGAGAGAGTGCATGCGTGAGAGACAGAGAGTGCGCGCATGTGAGAGCGCGCACGTGTGTGAGAGAGATCCTCAACTTTCTATTCCTCTGACTTCGTCATTTTTAAGATAAAAGCTCAAGTCTCTTCAGTCTTCTGCAACAAGATGTCATCGAACCTGAGCCGGATTTGCTCCAGCCTAACATTCCAGAAATATTTATCTCATAACAATTATTATAATTACACTGCATCCGTGCTTATTGTGGTGGATGTCAGATTGCTGAGGAAACTATTGTTGAATCTGGGATTCAACAAAATTAACACTATCAAGATGATAGTGGATAATTTA
>NW_025965710.1:161746-162156 GCF_021869965.1 Rhincodon typus | reverse complement strand
ACAGAGCGACACACACACAGAGACAGAGACAGAGCGACACACACACAGAGCGACACACACAGAAACAGAGACAGAGCGACACACACACAGAAACACACACAGAGACAAAGACAGCGACACACACACAGAGACAGAGCGACACACACACACAGATTCAGAGACAGAGCGACACACACACAAACAGAGACAGAGCGACACACACACAGACACACACACAGAGACACACATACAGACAGAGACAGAGCGACACACACACAGAGACACACACACACAGCGACACACACACACAGAGACAGAGACAGAGCGACAAACAGAGACAGAACGACACACACACAGAGACACACACAGAGACAGAGACAGAGCGACACACACACAGACAGAGACAGAGCGACACACACAGAGACAGAGCG
>NW_025965710.1:158212-158721 GCF_021869965.1 Rhincodon typus | reverse complement strand
CCTCCACGGAAATGGAGAGAGAGTGTGTGAGTGTGAGAGAGAGTGTGTGAGTGTGAGAGAGAGTGTGAGTGTGAGAGAGAGTGTGAGTGTGAGAGAGAGTGTGAGTGTGAGAGAGAGTGTGTGTGAGAGAGAGTGTGTGTGAGAGAGAGTGTATGAGAGAGAGTGTGTGAGAGAGACAGTGTGTGTGAGTGTGTGAGAGAGAGTGTGTGAGTGTGAGAGTGTATGTGAGAGTGTGAGAGAGAGAGTGTGTGTGAGAGAGACAGTGTGTGTGAGTGAGAGAGAGTGTGTGAGAGAGTGTGAGAGAGACAGTGTGTGTGTGAGAGTGTGAGAGAGAGTGTGTGAGTGAGAGAGTGTGTGAGAGAGAGAGTGTGTGTGAGAGAGACAGTGTGTGAGAGAGAGAGAGTGTGAGAGAGAGACAGTGTGTGTGAGTGAGAGTGTGTGAGAGAGTGTGAGAGAGACAGTGTGTGTGTGAGAGAGAGTGTGTGAGAGAGAGTGTGTGTGTGAGAGAG
>NW_025965710.1:157119-157712 GCF_021869965.1 Rhincodon typus | reverse complement strand
CATTCAGACACACACACACACACTCAGACACTCTCACACACACACACACACACACACTCAGATACACACACACACATTCAGACACACACACACACTCAGACACTCTCTCACACACAATCTCTCACACTCAGACACTCTCTCACACACACTCACTCTCTCTCACACACTCACTCTCGCACACACACTCTCTCGCACACACACTCTCTCGCACGCACACTCTCTCGTACGCGCACTCTCACGCACACGCTCTCTCTCACACACGCTCTCTCTCTCACACACTCTCTCTCTCACACACTCTCTCTCACACACACTCTCTCTCACACACACTCTCTCTCACACACACACACACTCACACTCTCACACACACTCTCAAACACACTCTCTCTCTCACACACGCTCTCTCTCACACACGCTCTCTCTCACACACGCTCTCTCTCACACACGCTCTCTCACGCTCTCACACATGCTGTCTCACACACACATTCTCTCACACATTCTCACGCACTCACTCTCTCACACACACACTCTCTCACACACACTCTCTCACACACGCACTCTCTCACACACACACTTTCTCACACACTCTCTCTCTC
>NW_025965710.1:156292-156619 GCF_021869965.1 Rhincodon typus | reverse complement strand
CACTCACACCCACTCTCTCTCACACACACACTCACACTCACACAAACACACTCTCACTTACAGACACAGTCACACACACTCTCTCTCACACACACTCTCTCTCACACACACTCTCTCTCACACACACACTCACACGTTCACACACAATTCTCACACACACAATTCTCACACACACCCACACACGCACATACACACACACTATCACAAATACACAGACCCTCTCTCTCACACACACATACAATCTCTCACACACACGCTCACACACACACACACACACGCTCACACACACACTCTCTCTCTCACACACACACACGCTCACACACACAC
>NW_025965710.1:155133-156192 GCF_021869965.1 Rhincodon typus | reverse complement strand
CTCACTGACACACACTGTTACTCACACTCTCTCACTTGGGTACTCACACACACACATACACACACGCTCTCTCACACACACACACTCTCACACCCACTCTCTCTCTCACACACACTCACACACACACTCTCACACACACACACGGTCTCTCACACTCACACACACTCTCTCACACACTCTCAGTCACAGTCACACTCACTCACTCTCACACACACACTCACACGTTCACACACAATTCTCACACACACAATTCTCACACACACAATTCTCACACACACACGCACATACACACACACTATCACAAATACACAGACCCTCTCTCTCACACACACACACACACGCTCACACACACACTCACTCTCTCTCTCTTACACACACACACACCACAGACTCTCTCACACACTCTGTCACACTCACTCACTCACACACACACTCAGTAACACACTCTCACTCCCACACTCACTCACTCACACACACACTCTCGTTCACACACACTCACTCTCACACACTTACTCACACACTCTCTCTCTCACACACATTCACACACACTCTCAAACTCTCACACAGCCACACGCACTCTCATTCACACACGCTAACTCTCACACACACACTCTCACACACACACTCACTCACACACTCTCACTCTCTCTCTCTCCCTCACACACACACTCACAAACTCACACACACAGCCACACGCACTCTCACTCACACATTCTCACCCACACACAGACAAACACACACTCACTCACTCACACACACACTCCCACTCACACACTCTCACTCACACTCACACACAAAAAATCTCACACACACACTCTCACACTCACCCACTCTCTCACACACACACTCTCACACTCACAGACACACACACACTCTCACACACTCCCACTCACTCACACACACTCTGTCTCACACACACACACTCTGTCTCACACACACACACAAACTCTCCCTCTCTCTCTCACACACACACACACTCTCTCTCTCACACATACTCAGTCACACTCACACCCACTCTCCCACACACACTCTCACGTACACACACTCACACCCACTCAC
>NW_025965710.1:153392-154633 GCF_021869965.1 Rhincodon typus | reverse complement strand
GCGAGCCCCCCATTCTCTCCCCCCGCACTCCCCGCGGGATCGAGCCCCCCATTCTCTCCTAGTCCTGTGTTAAGACGTTTCTCCTCTGATGAGGATGACCCCTCAATCTGGTCCCACATTGACAACTGGGAACTGAATCCCCACCTACCGACCGCTGTCCCGCGTCATAAAGGGCCCGACTGGCTCACACCCTCGGCCTATCCTTCAGGAGGGGAGAAACGGCCTGTTCGAACCTTCAGAATTTTCACCTCTGCTCACCCCTGGGGGCACTGAGACAGAACGCATTGAGCGAAGACACAATAATGGCCCATTCCCGCCTCACAAAGTTGCCCTCTTCTGCGAATGAGGCTGCTGACAAACGAAAACTGTCCACGTGGCAAATCGGAAACCTTCATCCGCAAGGTCAGCCTCATCAAAACACTTTGCTCTCTGTGAATCTCGCAGGGCCCTGGACTCCATCCTCTCTCTCTCTCTGTTGACTGATCAAGATGGCTGACCAACATGGCCAACCTTTCGAGGGTCGCCATTGGCCGGGGGTGGTGACAAGAGTGGGAGAGACGACCCAGACCAGCCGAGGAAAGGGGTCAAGATGAAACCTCTCCGCCCGGCCAACGTTTTCAGGCCTCAGGCCTGGGTGTCGGAATAGCGCAGGTCACCATGGCAACGCAGGCCGGTGGGTGCCCATCACCCAAGATTTTGGGGGATTGGGGGTGTGGAGGTGAGGATTGGCTTTGAGGAGGGACCTAACAGCCCGACAACCACGCCAACGCCATGCCAACCAGCGACAAGGGTCTGAGTAACCGGGGGTAACGGACGGCCTAGTGATCCCTGTGGAGCCAAGGAAACCAAGGCCCTTTCGCACCCACCTCAGGACAGCACACCACCACCTCACCCCCTTGTAAGGAGTGCCAACATTTTCCCCCAGGATGGCTAAAACACAAGACACGTGTACATAGGAAGATCCCAGAACCTTGGCACCATGAGGCCAGGTTTGGGAGCTGGGAGGGAAGCATGGGCTGCAGGGCGTGTCAGAGAAAGGGAACGGGTATAGGGGATGGAGGGGGTGACAGAGATAGGGGTATCTGTTATTCTGTATATAAACCACCCCGAACCCCTCGGTTAGATTCCAGTCTGTAACTCCCTCCCGGGGTATCTGTTATTCTGTATATAAACCCCCCCCGAACCCCTCGATCAGATTCCAGTCTGTAACTCCCTCCCGGGGTATCTGTTATTCTGTATAT
>NW_025965710.1:152540-152892 GCF_021869965.1 Rhincodon typus | reverse complement strand
ATATACAGAATAACAGATCCCCCGGGAGGGAGTTACAGACTGGAATCTGATCGAGGGGGTTCGGGGTGGTTTATATACAGAATAACAGATACCCCCCGGGAGGGAGTTACAGACTGGAATCTGATCGAGGGGTTTGGGGTGGTTTATATACAGAATAACAGATCCCCCGGGAGTGAGTTACAGACTGGAATCTAATCGAGGGGTTCGGGGGAGTTTATATACAGAATAACAGATACCCCCCGGGAGGGAGTTACAGACTGGAATCTAATCGAGGGGTTCGGGGGAGTTTATATGCAGAATAACAGATACCCCGGGAGGGAGTTACAGACTGGAATCTAATCGAGGGGTTCGG
>NW_025965710.1:151721-152440 GCF_021869965.1 Rhincodon typus | reverse complement strand
GAGGGAGTTACAGACTGGAATCTAATCGAGGGGGTTCGGGGGGGTTTATATACAGAATAACAGATCCCCCGGGAGGGAGTTACAGACTGGAATCTCAGGGTTACTGGGCTATGTCCCGCTGATTGAATCTTGCTGTTGACCATGCGAAGTTGATAATGACGGATTGTCAGTGCGTTGTGCTCTGAGCTGGTCTGGGTATCACTCCATGTTACTGTGGGGTGAACCCAGTGTGTTGTAGCTGTGTCCAGTCAGTGAGGGGAGATTGTTCTGTCCCTGTGCTGTGTTCCGTCTTGAGGATGAGGAAGGGATTTTGAGGAGTTTGGGGATGTGTTACCCATTGGAGATTTCGCAGTTTTTTTCCCTGTACCCCTTGCTTGTTCAAGCTGAGTGTGAGATGATCGAGGTTCCTCAGAGACACTTGCTCAGAGCGAGAGGATCTGGTTAGATTTGGTACCCAGTTGCTGTGATCTGGCCCGCAGTAGGGGAGGTGGGGAATAAGGGTGGACCTGCTGTTGGATGGAGTGACTGTCATTGGCTCAGTCTCTGATACCCTCCACGGGAACTGCTACTCGCACTGATCAGTCTCCGCTCACAACCGCCATTCCTCCCTCACTCGGGGCATGACTCTAGGAGTGACGTACTTCACCTTCCGAGCCCAGTGACACACACACACTCACACACACACGCACACAGATACACACACACACACACTCACACAC
>NW_025965710.1:151285-151621 GCF_021869965.1 Rhincodon typus | reverse complement strand
TTATATACAGAATAACAGATACCCCCCAGGAGGGAGTTACAGACTGGAATCTGATCGAGGTGTTCGGGGTAGTTTATATACAGAATAACAGATACCCCCCCGGGGAGGGAGTTACAGGCTGGAATCTGATCGAGGGGGTTCGGGGTGGGTTATATACAGAATAACAGATACCCCCCGGGAGGGAGTTACAGACTGGAATCTAATTGAGGAGTTCGGGGTGGTTTAGATGCAGAATAACACATACTCGGAAGGGAGTTACAGACTGGAATCCAATCGAGGGGTTCGGGGTGGTTTATATACAGAATTACAGATACCCCGGGAGGGAGTTACAGACTG
>NW_025965710.1:149896-150785 GCF_021869965.1 Rhincodon typus | reverse complement strand
CATCAAACACTCCCAGGGACAGGGGGTTAGATACAGGGTAAAGCTCCCTCTACACTGTCCCCCACATCAAACACTCCCAGCGACAGGGGGTTAGGTACAGAGTAAAGCTCTCTCTACACCGTTTCCCCCCACCCCATTAAAAGCCTCGCAGGGACAGCACGGGAGTTAGGAAGGGTCGCGGTCGGACTGTGTCGGGAGAGGGGGGCGGGGAGGACCGTCCCTGCGACAGCGGAGGGGAGAGGGGTTGGGAGATGCGGGGAGGGGACGGTGCCAAACCCAGAACAACATGGAAGACCGGACAAATCTCTCTCTCTGTCGTCTCCCAACCGCACCCCGACCCCCAACCGCGGGATTGTCGTGGTCCCGGACACCTCAGGACGCCCCCTTGGCGTCCAATGCGTTTCGCGGCCTTACCTCACCATAGCTAGTTCAGAGCCACGGAGCGAGAATTAGCCGAGGGTTGGGAAGGGGGAATCTGAAAGAAAAAAAATACGAAGGGTATTTCTCTCGGCCCCGAAGTGTCTTCACTCGAGTCTGTGAGTCTCTCTCTCTCTCTCTCTCTCTCCGTGTTTCCTCTGCCTCTGGCGTTCGAGAGAGAACGAATGCAACACTCAATCCGTCGCTGCGTTATTCGAGCTCTCGCTCTCACTCCCTCTGCCTCGGCGGGGTGTTGGGGGGGGTGGGTCCCCGTCTAGAGGTCGGGGGGTGGGGTGAGGGTTGCGCGGAAACGGGGAGGCGCGTGAAGGACGAGAGAGGGAACTGGCGAAGGGCGCAGAGGAAGGGGAAAACAAATTTGACGAAGGGCTCGGCGAACTTGAGAGGAGGAAGTTGCAAACGGCAACAGAGAAAGCTTACAACACAGCGATCGAGCGAGAGATAGAGAGAGAGA
>NW_025965710.1:148649-149396 GCF_021869965.1 Rhincodon typus | reverse complement strand
GTGGGGTGGGTGGCGGGAGGGGTGTGCGAGAGAGTGTCGGGGTCAGCGAGAAACCTTCAGGAGAGCAACGTCTTTGGCCTCCCACCCGCCTTCCCCAGTTCCCCCGCTCCACCCCGGCCTAGCCTCGCCTTTCAGCCTACCTTGACCATTCAGCATTGACGCGGAGAATCGGCTGAAGGGGGGTGCTGTGGGGGTCAGGGAAGCACCGGATGTTCACCGGTATAGATTTTTCTGGAGATATCCCACCAGGAACCGCGGCCTCCATGGCCAGGGTGGGAGCCGCGGTCTCGGGAGACAAGGTATTGAAGGGCAGGGATGATCGGTCGGCCCATAGATAACAGACTGTCGGAACGAGGCGGCGGTTGCGTTGCGCGCGGTGGACTGATCGGCGGATTTAGCCCCCAAGGGGTTGGGGGAAGATGTTGACAACCGAATAGGATGGGAGATAGTGACGACGGTGGGAGGCGGAGGAGGGTGGTGGAGGTCGGGTGGGAGGTGTCCAGGCGCTGTTTGTCCCCCTCCAAACAGGCCCACTGCAGTTTGACAGTTTGCGCAAACGGTTTGGAAGGGAATAGAGCAGGCCGGGATCGTAGGTTTGTGGAGGACACGCCTATCGCTGGCCTGGAGCAGAGCGAAGACAGCAACACAAGACAACAGAAAGATCTCATCTTGAGAGATGGAGAGAGGGGGTACTGATAGACACCAGTCAGTGTACAGATATCTCCCTGAGAGAGAGAGAGAGGGGGG
>NW_025965710.1:144012-148149 GCF_021869965.1 Rhincodon typus | reverse complement strand
CACACTCTCTCTCACACTCACACACTCTCTCTCCATTTCCGTGGAGGGAATATCTGGGATTATTTCCATTTGAAGTGTCTGATCGCTGAGGGATGGGGAAGGGTGATGTGCGCGTTTCCTGCTGGCCCACTGCTGCTCTCCTGGCACCTGCCCTTACGCACACGCACACCCCCACCCCCACCTTCGGAGCTTGGCTGGTGCCGCTCCCTCTACATCCCTCCCCGAGAGAAATACGCCTCCTTCCCCCTCCTGCAAGCGATGGGGAGAGAGAGAGAGAGAAAATAAAATCGGTCGTTTTACAGATGGAGAGTCGCGGGGTTGCCAAATAGAGACGGGATTGGTCTCTCCTCTTTTCTGGCTGGGATTTGTGTCTTTGATTTCCTTTCCTAACCGCTGTTCCCTTCCAAAATTCACAGGTAGGCGCAGAGCAACTGGCATTGCACCTGCAGAGTCTCTTCTCCCACCGATTCCTGTCCGTCTCCCTCCTCCTTCTGCACCCATCCCCGACCTGGCTTGCCTGTCCTTGGCTGGGGGTGGTTTCAGGGAAAGCCCAGCAACGCCCCTCCTCCTTCAGGAGGCTGAGCAAATTCAGAACCCCCGAAGGTCTCCCCGCTCCCTCAGCAACCTCCCGTGCAGAGGGGTACGTTCTGAAGAAAGGATCTGTCCTGGGTCCTCTTCTATTTGTGATTTTTGTAAATGATTTGGATGAAGGAGTGGAAGGGTGGATTAGTACGTTCGCGGACGATATGAAGGTGGGTCACGTTGGGGACAGTGCGGAGGGCGGTTCGAGGTTACAAAGGGACAGTGATAGGATGCAGAGCTGGGCTGAGAAGTGGCAGATGGAGTTTAACCCTGAAAAGCGTGAGGTGATTCATTTTGGAAGGACAAACTTGAAAGCAGGATACAGGGTCAACGGAAAGATCCTTGGTAGTGTGGAGGAGCAGAGGGATCTCGGGGTTCGTGTCCACAGTTCCCTGAAAGCTGCCACCCAGGTGGATAGAGTTGTTAAGAAGGCCTATGGTGTGTTAGTGTTCATTTAATGGAGGGGTTGAGTTCGAGAGCCGTGAAGTTACGCTCCAGCTGTACAAAACCCTGGCTCGGCCACATCTGGAGTATTGTGTCCAGTTCTGGTCACCTCATGACAGCAAAGGTGTGGAAGCGTTGGAAAAGGTGCAGAGGAGATTTACCAGGATGTTGCCTGGAATGGAGGGAAGGTCTTACGAGGAAAGGGTGAGAGAGCTAGGGCTTTTCTCTTTAGAACGACGAAGGATGAGAGGTGACTCGATAGAGGTGTACAGAATGATCAGAGGTATAGATAGAGTGAACAGCCAGAGACTTTTCCGTAGGGTGGAGGTAGCTATTACGAGGGGGCACAGTTTTAAAGTGAGTGGAGGTAGATGTAGGGGAGACGTCAGAGGTAGGTCCTTTACTCAGAGAGTGGTAGGGGCATGGAATGCATTGCCGGAGAGGGTAGTGGAGTTGGCCTCATTAGGGGCATTTAAGCGGCTATTAGATAGGCATATGGATGATAGTATAAGGTAGCGGCGGAGGTTAGATAGACCTTCGGTTTAGGGTAAAAGTTCAGCACAACATCGTGGGCCAAAGGGCCTGTACTGTGCTCTACTGTTCTATGTTCTATGTCCACGAGCCTGACTTATCTCACCAGGCCAATTGTGGCTCCCCACAAACCCCATCGCGCAAATTCACGAAGAAACGACAACAGAAGCTTAAACCTCTAACCGGTAGCTCCAAGACGCTCCGCGCAACGGGCGTGAGAATTCCTGGACACCACCAGGACCACTAAAACAGACGGAGAAGTGATGTTATCATCCAAGGTTAGCAGCACTGTTTACATCGATCGATGTGAACCTAGCCAAAGGAACCGTAGCCACCTTACTGGACCACAGGACGAGGAACAGATCAGCAAACACTGCGTGCTCAAACCACTGGACTTAACACGCTTCACGTTCAAACGGCGAGATACACGAGCGGATCAAACGTGGGCTCCCATGGGCTCGCCCATCCCTGTACTGATGGCTGAGGCAGCCCTGCGAGGACTGGAACGGGCAGGCCTCCCGCAGATCGAAACCCAAGCTCGGGACCACACGACATGCACGATGCTTTGGTAACCGTTACAAAGAACACCCACCGACTCAGCAACAGCACGGGGAATCAAATTTACAAGGAGGGGAGGGGAAGCGATGACAGACTCCCCGTTCCTGGACATGGTGGAAAGCAAAGGCAGGACAGTGACTTCGCTGCACAGGCTTTTTTTTTTGCGGGAAACCCGCACGTACCAACCGGGCCTTGAAACTATCAGAGCAACCACCCCAACTCGAGCAAGCTGGAGCTGCGTCAGCACACTGCAGCAAACCCCACCTGCAGAAGGTCTTTACCAGGAATGGATCCGCACCACTCCCCCACCCTTCACCACCGCAGCTTCATCCACAGATATCCAGCGAACAGACAACACAACCAGGACACAGCAAAACCCGAAACAATAGCCACCGTACCACATCTCAAAAACACCTCCGACCTGACAGCCAGGCTGCTCGGACCTCTAGGAATCCAAACAGCGCGCGAACCGGGAGCCTCAGTAAGACAGCAACTGACCCGGGTTAAAGACCCGATGAGATACCGCGGACAGGACGAGTGCGGTTTACAGGATACCATGCGGAGACTGCACAAACAGGCAGACAACCAGCGACCTGCATCCACCGACACCAGCCAGCACCGAAACGACACGACCAGATGTCCTTGGCTTCCACGTGCACACAGACACACGCGAGAAAAAACCGCGCTTTCAGCTGGGACAACACCGCTGTCCTAGGACAAACCAAACACCGGGACAGCCAGGGAATCCTTGAGCTTGGCATTCATCCGCGGACTCCGCCAGCAAATGCGTGGAATTAGACCCGATACGCCGACCGTTAGAACGCACAGCCGCGTTGCGGAAGCAGCAAAAACCTGGCCGTATAAGTTCGAACCGGCACAGGGCAACAACACTTCACGGGAGGCTCCACAGCACTGAGGATGTCACCTAGTCAGGGGATGAAAGGTCTGCCATCAGACGTCCCAGCTCGGCGAACACCCCGATATCTACATGCGCACGCACTTGCTCGGGCACGCACACGGTCTCCTGCGCGCGCGCTCTCTCGCGAGGACCGTAGATAAGGTGGAACAACAGAAATCTTTCTCTCCCACGGGCTCGGGGTGTCAAAAATGAGACAGTATCAGGTGGGAAAGGGGGCCAGAGGGTGGTGCGTGTGAGGAACAGGAGGGAGAGACAGACAGAGAGGGAGACTGGGAGGTTTACAAAGGTATTTGGACAGGCCCACGGTTCAGACCAAAATTGCGGGCGACTCCCACCGAGCCTGACCGGAGCATTGTTTCCCTCGCCCGCAGGTCGTGAGGCAGCCCGAGGGACAGCTCAGGAGGAGCAGACGGTCACCCCCATGGTCCGCAAGCGGCGGCAGCCATCTCGCAAGACCCGCGTGGTCACCTTCTCCAGTGACGAGGGGTCAGACAGTGGCGAGGGCGATGAGGGTGAGTCAACGTGCTGCTGGGAACAGGGAGGAGATGGGCTGACCCACTCACTGACTCCCTCTCACTGACTCCCTCTCACTGACTCCCTCTCACTGACCCCCTCTCACTGACCCCCTCTCACTGACCCTTGCCACATTAACACTCATTACATTAACACCTGCCCCGATTACACACTCCCTCACACATTAACACCGGCCCTGATTGCACGCTCGCTCCCTCACCGCATTAACACCTGCCCCAATTGCACGCTCGCTCCCTCACCACATTAACACCCTCACCGCATTAACACCCGCCCTGATTGCGCGCTCGCTGCCTCACCGCATTAACACCCGCCCCGATTGCACGCTCACAGTCAGCGGGTCTGTGTCTGTGTGCGTGCCTGTGTGGGTGGCGGGGGAGTTCTGCGTCTACGCACATGCCTGTCTGTGCGCGTGGGGTGGGGTCTGTGTCTGTGTCTGTGTGGGGGTGTCTGTGTCTGTTGTGGGGGTTATGTGTGTGTGTGCGCGCAGTGGGGGGAATCTGTCTGTGTGCTTGTGTGGGCGGAGTCTGTGTGTGCGGGGGGGTGCTCTGTGTCTGTGCGTGCTTGGGGGG
>NW_025965710.1:143278-143912 GCF_021869965.1 Rhincodon typus | reverse complement strand
GTGTGCGCGTGGGGGGTGTTGTCTGTGTCTCTGCTTGTGTTGGGGGGTGGGTTCTGTGGGTGCATGTTGTGGGGGGGTCTGTGTGTGTGTGCATTTGTTGGGGGGCTCTGTGTCTGTGTGCGTGTTTTGGGGGGGTGGTCTGTGTCTGTGTGCATGTTTTGGGGGGGTGGTCTGTGTCTGTGTGCGAGAGAGAAAATTGAGAGAGACTGTGCGCGCGCAGGGACTGTATGGGGGGGGTTCTGTGTGTGTGTGTGTCTGTGAGTGAGAGAGAGAGAGAGCTGCGGGCGGTTTAGAGTGTGTTAGGGGTCTGCCCCTTATCTGACTGCTCACCCTCCTTTCTGACAGATGCAGACCCTGTTTCCCTGGAGACCGAGACTCCCAAGGTGATGACCCCGATCCGCAGGGCACGGAGAGCCAGGACCCAAGGGTGCCCAGATGATGCCACCCCCAGGGGCACCCCCTGAATCCTGACGACCCCAGTTCATGGAGTGGGGGGAGGGCTTGGGCGAGGAGAGACACGTGTCCTGGTTGTAACCCGTTACTGTGCATGTCATTGTTGATCTGCAATCTGTTAGTTGTCTTCCCCTCTCTCTCTCCGCCTCTCTCTCTCTCCCCCTCTCTCTTTCTCTCCCTC
>NW_025965710.1:140748-142778 GCF_021869965.1 Rhincodon typus | reverse complement strand
TCCCCAGAATCCAAGGGCCCAAACGTACCTTCCAGGTGAAGCAACACCTCACCTGCACTTCCGAGGTCTACTGCGTTCGCTGCTCACAACGTGGTCTCCTCTGCCTTGGCGAAAGGAAGCGTAGACTTGGCAGGTCTACGTTCTGCTCGCAAAATAGACCCTGAACTACCTGCTGCCCGTTACTTCAACACGCCACCCTGCTCCCTGACCAACGTCTCTGTCCCAGGCTTGCTGCAAGCGTTCCAGCGAAGCCCAACGCGAGCTGGAGGAACAACGCCTCATTTTCCACCCTTACAGCCCTCCGGACTCCATATCGAGTTCAATGATGTTAGGGCCTAAACTCTCCCACGTCCCAGGCCAGCCCCCCTACCCCACACACCAGGCCTTGTTACCACATACCCTACCATTATACACCCCCTTGTTGGTCACTAACAGTCCCCATTAACAGCTATTCACCCCCCCAAGTCTGTCCAAACGTCCTTCTCTCTCTTCGGGCTCTATTCCTATCGTTCACTTCCCTACCCCAACCACCTCCCTGTTTTCTGCCCATAAATTGACGTCTTCCCAGCCACCACCAGTTCCGAGGAAGGGCCACCGGACCCGAAACGTTAACCCTGTTTTTTCTGCCGAGCTTTTCCAGCAACTTTCCTCACCCTCCTGTCTGTTTCTGGTCTGGCCTTCTGTCTCAAATATCTTCCCCGACAGGTGCCCGAAGATGTGGGAGTTCTGAAATTGTGGAACGTTGTCTTTTCAGGGTGAATACCTCCTCCCCGCGTTTTCGCGGCTCGTGGTTTGCTCAAAGGCCAGGCGGGGAGAATAGAGGGAGTGAAGCTCAAAGACACGACCATCCGAGTTCAGCGAGACTTAGGGAAGGCTAATAGCGTTTACCTCGAAGGGATTGGGGTATAAAAGTTTTGGCGGGGTTCTGCTAGAACTGTACAGGGCTCTGGTCAGACCACAGCTGGGATACGGTGATGAGTTCTGGGGCCCTGTGTCCGAATAAAGACGGACAATGGGAGGCTAGCCCAGAGAAGGCTCGCTGGGTGATCCTGGTGTGATCTTATTGAATGGCGGAGCAGGCTCGAAGGGCCGGACGGCCTACTCCTGCTCCTCGTTCTTATGTTCTCACGTGCGGAGGGGCTGACCGAGGGAGGGAAGAGGCTGAGTGGGTCGGGGCCTGTCCTCGTCTGGAGTTCAGGAGAACGAGAGGCGGCCGGATCGGAGATTCTTAGATGACTTGATTCGAGGGGAGACGCGGGGAGAGAGAGAGAGAGAGAGGTCATTTCCCCTTTGTGTGTGTATGTGTGTTTGTGTGCGTGTGTGTCTGCGCGTGTGTGTGAGACAGAGAGAGAATCTGGGACCGGGGTGGGGTGGCACCGTCTCAGACTAAGTGGGGGGGGTGGAAACGGAGAGGAATTCCTTCTCTCCGAGGGCTGGGGAAGCGAATCTGCGGAATTCTTTACCACGGTGGGTATTGAAGGCTGAGACGGAGGGATTTTACTTTGAGAAACGGGAGGGGTTATGGAGTTGAGGGCGATCAGGTCAGCTCAGGTGGAACGGCACAGCAGACTTCCGATGGGCTGAACGGCCTACTTCGGTATGACGGGTCATTCCTGCTGCCAATAGCCCTCGTCCGTTCCCACCCCGGAATTTCTTAACCCCTTACGGCACTCCGACCATTTAGCTTCAGGCTAAATATGACAGTGGGATTTATTTACAAGTGAAAGATAGACGCGGAGGCATTCTGCCGCGGCTTCTCCCAAACTCCCCCACCCCCCACCCACCGCGCGGCACGTAGCCAGCAGCGCGGCAGGCGACGGAGGGCGGCGGGAGGGCAGGCTCAGCCCTTCTTCCAGCGGTCTTCCATCCCCGGGGTCGATCCTTCGGGCCGCACATGGCGATCCCAGCGGAGGGGAGCGCCGCCAGGTCGGAGAGGTCTGCGAGACGGCTCCGTCTGCGGAGAGAGACAGAGACGAGACGCAGGCGTCTGACTTTTGAATGGTCGCGTGACCCTCCCTCCCTCTTCCCCC
>NW_025965710.1:136493-140248 GCF_021869965.1 Rhincodon typus | reverse complement strand
TCTGATGCTGCTTGGCCTGCTGTGTTCATCCAGCTCTACACCTTGTTATCTCAGATTCTCCAGCATCTGCAGTTCCTACTATCTCTGAAATAAATACAACAATCTTGGTTTCTAAGTGAATAGATTATACAACTATTTTCTGAATGCTTCATTAATCTCCAGCTTGGAGACTGATGTCTTCATTGTAATTCATTGTGGTTTTGAGTAAATGCTCATTCCCTTCACAGGCTATTAATCCTTTAGTAATATGCCTTCTTTAGTAAGACGAAACAGGGTCATCTTAATGCCTGTGTGTAGCAGATGCTGGGACGGAGAGTGGGGGAGTTTAAACCAAGGAGTACAGGTGGTTTAGCTTGGTGGGAGGTGAAACCATTGAAAAGCAGAGACAGGAGAGAACTGGGCAACAATCCAGTTCTGGAAGCTGAGTTTACACTTTCAATATTCAAACAGTGATTTGGTTGGAGAAAAACTTTATGAAAAGCAATTTTGTTCAAGTATTTTTTTGCTTTGCAATCAGTTGGACAATTTGCAAGAATAACAAAGAACTAATTTTCACCTTTTTTAGGATTTTTGTGAATTGTCCTGATGAATCCATGAAGAAAAATGTTTTTTTCTTAAATATTATAAATATTATAATCAGCCTCCAATCCTCATTGTTATTCAATGGTTAAATTTAACTGGGGACATCGGGATTTCCTGTGCCTTAAATGTTTGGCAGCTATGTCCATGTGATCATTGTTGGATCCAGGATTGGATACCCCTACAGCCATCCCCATGAAATTACATGCTCACGTGTCACATGATCGTGCTCTCTGTGGCAGATATTGTGGCAAAATGAGATTGCTATTGGATAGTTCTTACATGGAAGTTTTTTCCTCGCCAAGGCAGATTCTGCAAATATTCCGTATCAATACTGGGCTAAACACCAGTAAAACAAACAGTAAAATTTGGAAATGACCACAATGGTGTGAATTGGAGTTGGATTTTCAAGTATAAAAGATGAGTTCCATCATTTCCAACTGTTCCTAGTTTCCCTGTTGTGTCTCTACCTCTAGCAGCCAGGATCAGCCCCCTCCCAGGATCTAAATTCTCAAGGACCAACAAGAAAAGAGATGGTGTGTAGTTGTAATATCACTGGACTAGTAATCCAGAACCCCAGCCCACCAGTGGTGGTGCAGGCTCAAAGGGCTGAACGACCTACTCCTGCATCTATGTTCTATGTTCTGGGACATAGTTACAAATGCCACGATGGCAAATGATGGATTCAATAAAAGAATCTGGGGATTTAAAGTAAAATAGCCTATTGGTGTCCATGTAACTGCTGTTGATCATTGGCCTGACACATATGTGACTTCAGGCCCACAACAATGTAGTTGACTCTTAACTGCCCACTGGCTACCTAGGGATGGATAACAAATGCTGGCCTAGCCAGTGATGCCCATATCCCATGAACGATTTGGGGGAAAACATTACAAGTGCTGTCCCAACTGTCCCACCTGAAAGAGTGAAATATTCCTCAGCACTGCCAACAGGAGATAGCACAGCACAAAAGTGTAATTTAAGACTTTGTGCAAGCTGTTTAATGTATGGGATTGAACATGTTACTTTCTCAGTCAATACCAACAATAAGGCAAGGCTTATACCTACACAAACTGGTTGACCTACACATCGAACATAGCATCACAAGTTATGGCATGAAAAGATTTCACCCAGCCCATGATGTCCAAATAACTGCTGTTGGTCTTTCGAAAGACCCATTTGCTGCACTATTGTCCTTTTATTGAACCATATTTGCAGTCCTTGCCTGCCCTACAACTGACTCTAGGCCCACAGCAATGTGGTTGACTCTTAACTGCCCTCTGGGTATTAAGGATGGGTAATATCTCTTCTGGTCCGAAACAATCACATCCCTTAGTCAATCAGGATGCATTCCTGGTGGGGAATCTGTTGCTGATGGTGATTACAGAAGCTGTGGTGAAACTCTTTCTGGATTTCCAACTGTCAACCCACGCTACCCCGACGCTTCCAACCAGCCACTGCTTTCGATGGACCAGACAAGTTTAAAATCATACCACAAAACTTTACCTTGTATTGTTGCGTCCCATTCCAGCTGAAAATCCATTCCATAGTATATTGGCACAGCTGTGCCTTCACCAATAAGTTATTGTACTACAGTACTGAAGCATGCAATGTGCCATGCCAGCGATGACTCAGCCAAGAGCACTCTTGCCTCTGAGATTCTGGTTCTAATTTGCCCTCATGATACTTTAGCACATCATCTGTGCTCGCACTCCAGTTCCATACTGAAGGACATTGGCTTTTGTTTGACCTTTCAGGTGATGGATGCCACAATCTTCCTTGAAGAAGAGTAGGCGAATTGTCTCTGGCATCCTGCCCAATACTTTTCCCTTGGTCAGTATCAATACAATCAATTCTCTGGCCATTATCCCAATGCTGTTGTTGGGGTCCTTCTTTGTGCAAATTGGCAGCTCTCATTCCTACAGTACAGCATCTTTGTAGGACTTCAGTGGCTGTAAATTGCTCTGGGATATATTGATTGTGAAAAAGGCATACATAAATGTGAATTTTCTCTTCATACCTATGGTGTTGAATTTGTGGTCAAGACAGTGTTCTGAAGGTATTAACTGTTGACACAAGGAATGTGATCACACTATCAGTCAGAGATAGTAGGAACTGCAGATGCTGGAGAATCCGAGACAACAAGGTGCAGGGCTGGATGAACACAGCAGGCCAAGCAGCATCATAGGAACAGAAAGGCTGACGTTTCGGGCCTAGACCCTTCATCAAAAAAGGGGGAGGGGAAGGGGGTTCTGAAATAAATAGGGAGAGAGTGGGAGGCGGATAGAAGACGGATAGAGGAGAGGATAGGTGGAGAGGAAACAAACAGGCAGAGGCAGGGATGGAGCCAGTAAAGGTGAGTGTAGGTGGGGAGTTAGGGAGGGGATAGGTCAGTCCAGGGAAGACGGACAGGTCAAGGGGGAGGGATGAGGTTAGTCGGTAGGAGATGGGGGTGCGGCTTGAGGTGGGAGGAGGGGATAGGTGGGAGGAAGAACAGGTTAGGGAGGCGGGGACGAGCTGGACTGGTTTTGGGATGCGGTAGGGGGAGGGGAGATTTTGAAGCTTGTGAAATCCACATTGATACCATTGGGCTGCAGGATTCCCAAGCCGAATATGAGTTGCTGTTCCTGCAACCTTCGGGTGGCATCGTTGTGGCACTGCAGGAGGCCCAGGATGGACATGTCGTCTGAGGAATGGGAGGGGGAGTTGAAATGGTTCGCGACTGGGAGGTGCAGTTGTTTATTGCGAACCGAGCGTAGGTGTTCTGCAAAGCGGTCCCCGAGCCTCCGCTTGGTTTCCCCGATGTAGAGGAAGCCACACCGGGTACAGCGGATGCAGTATACCACATTGGCAGATGTGCAGGTGAACATCTGCTTGATGTGGAAAGTCTTCTTGGGGCCTGGGATGGGGGTGAGGGAGGAGGTATGGGGGCAGGTGTAGCACTTCCTGCGGTTGCAGGGAAAAGTGCCGGGTGTGGTGGGGCTGGAGGGGAGTGTGGAGCGGACAAGGGAGTCACGGAGAGAGTGGTCCCTCCGGAAAGCAGATAAGGGTGGGGAGGGAAAGATGTCTTTGGTGGTGGGGTCGGATTGCAGATGGCGGAAGTGTCGGAGGATGATGCGTTGGATCCGGAGGTTGGTGGGGTGGTACGTGAGGACGAGGGGGATTCTTTTTTGGTT
>NW_025965710.1:133428-135993 GCF_021869965.1 Rhincodon typus | reverse complement strand
AAGAGAGAAGCTACTGTGCATTATACACCGTTCATATCCAATGCAGAGTCAAAGGAACTTGAGCCGGTGCTAACACACCCCAGGAGGAGCTACAAAAAAGATCAGCCTATGTCCTTGAACTCAAAGGGGCAGGGATGTCATTATTTTAATGTGGTCAACCAGGTGGACCCCATACATTATGAGTTCCCTGATTGTATGAAATTAACAGCCACAATAAGGGAGCCCTGGCTGACAGATAAAAAGAGGAGTGTCAGGGATTCTGGCACTCTGACAGCATAAGGCTCTGAGGGAGCTGGACCAGTTTCAGGACTTACCACATGTAAATAAAGGGTGACTTGGTGACAGGATACTGGCCTCTGTGGAGTTATTTCAACAGCGTTATTTAAAAGGCTACGCAGAAGAAATTGCTTTGTGCTTTAACTGGAAATATTTTGACATTTTTCCAGAAAGAAGCAGGAAAACTCCACCTTGACTACAGAATTTTGGAAACCCTAGAGTTTGTCGGATGCCACAATTTTGATCACTTCAAAACTAAGAAGGTGGGAAAATCCTGAAAGAAGTGGGAAAGCCTAGTAAGCATAACAGAGTTTCAGCAAAGAAACAGGATTTAGAAACCTTCAAAGCAGAAAAGTACTACAGTATTAACAGTGTCACAATTGAAAGATTTATTGGAGAATTTAGTACAGTATTATAGAGACAGATGTCCAAAACGAAAGAAGGATTGGTGGCAGTGAACACTCTCTATCTCTTACCCAGTACTAGATAATGGTAGAGATAGCAGTTACACAAGGTATTTGGAGTGGCCATCTTTGAAAATGCCACAAACACCTTCACAGGGAAACCATCTGATGAACTGAAAATATTTTGGAGTAGAATCCCAAATTAAATCTCTTTCTCTCCTTCTCTTTGGTCCTGAACCATGAACCCAATGAAGATTTAGCATTATAAAGATGCTAGAACCTTGAAATTTATGGTATTGGAATCCATCTCAAGGGATTCAGCCTTAGTAGAGGAAGTACCTTTACCCTGACCTAACAAATTTTAACCTCAAAACCAATCAAGATAAACTCAACACAAGATTAGTGCAAAGCAAAATATTGCAGGTGCTGGAACTCTGTAATAAAACTAGCATATTGCTGAAAATACATAGCAATCCAGCAGCTTGTGGAGAGAGAGATGCAAAATCAACCTCTCAGATCAATGACCTTTCATCAATTGGAGTTTCATCACAAGATCTTTGTAAATACATCATGCTGTTATTCATCAGATTATAGCGTTTTTGTGTTGTGAAATTACAGAGATGATGAAAGTTTAGTGAAGAATCAGTCACTGATCGCCTTATTCCATATTCAATCTTCGATTTGATGTAGTAATTCTCTGGGCTACTGGGATATATTTTCATAAGGGATGTCACTGACAGTAACAAACAAAATGCAGTGGACTTATCAGTTCTTACAAAATGTCCCTCAAAAAACCATTACAACATAAAATGTAATCCCAATTCACACTTCTTGCATATACCATGATGAGATTCAGCAAGAGTTGTGTTCCATCTGTACAGGAATCAATGTAGACCATTTAGAAGTCCACTGTTTCCTTTCTGTAACAGAAAGGGGAGTGTGGCTCCTATATTACCAGAGCAGATTGATCTATTATCAAGCAACATTTCCTGAATGTAGCCAGCTGATGCAATAAATGTGCAGGATGTGACACTGATGCCTGAAGCAGATGTGCTCTCAGGCTAAGTGACCCTGAGTGGTCGGTTTATATCTGTGAAATTTAAAAAGTAGCTGATGTCAATAGTTATCTTTGAAATGTTATGGAATCTTTCAATTGCTGTGGGTGTTAAGAGACATATTTCCCGGATATACATCACAATTATGGTCCAATCACTTTGTTAGGGATTCTGTGGCATCAAACATTGTCAAGAGTCTCATAACCCATCTCAAAGTTCAAATTACAATAGAAACAGGGGTGAAAAAAGAACAGTACTCTTTGATATCTCCATGACTGAGCTGAAAGTGTGGCATAATAATAGAATATGCACAGCTCCTGAACACAAGTTCACTCGGAAGCAATTTCATTGAAGCAACAAATATAATAAAAGTGGAAATTCTCCATGAAACAAGCCTAGAGCAAAGAAAGATGGAAAGATTGTTCTAATAGGGCTGTACTGGCAGGAGCCAAATGTCCTGGATGTATTTGAAATGCATTTTGCTCAAACAATGAAAAACACAATAATAGGCAAAAAAAATGGAATCAGTGAAGGATGGAACTGATGCTATCTCAGGAAGTGTTAACATATGTTGTGTGCAACAGTGAATAAGCAACATGACTGATAGTCTGAGACAACAAGGTGCAGGGCTGGATGAACGCAGCAGGCCAAGCAGCATCATAGGAGCAGAAAGGCTGACGTTTCGGGCCCAGACCCTTCATCAGAAAAGGGGGAGGGGAAGGGGGTTCTGAAATAAATAGGGAGAGAGTAGGAGGCGGATAGAAGATGGATAGAGGAGAGGATAAGTGGAGAGGAAACAAACAGGTCGAAGAGGCGGGGATGGAGCCAGT
>NW_025965710.1:132235-132928 GCF_021869965.1 Rhincodon typus | reverse complement strand
TTGTGTATATTATAGAGAACAGCAGTCCCTGTGTATATTACAGAGAACAGCAGTCCCTGTGTGTATTATAGGGAACAGCAGTCCATGCGTATATTATAGAGAACAGCAGTCCCTGTGCATATTACAGAGAACAGCAATCCCTGTGTATATTATAGGCAACAGCAGTCCCTGTGTATATTAGAGAGAATAGCAGTCCCTGTGTGTATTGAAGAGAACAACAGTCCCTGTGTATATTACAGAGAACACCAGTCCCTGTGCATATTAGAGAGAACTGCAGTCCCTGCGTATATTGGAGATAATAGCAGTCCCTGTGTATATTATAGAGAACAGCAGTCCCTGTGAATATTATGGAGAACAGCAGTCCCTGTGTATATTGTAGAGAATAGCAGTCCCTGTGTATATTATACTGAGCAGCAGTCCCTGTCTATATTATAGGGAACTGCAGTGCCTGTGTATATTATATCGAGCAGGAGTCACTGTGTATATTGTAGAGAACAGCAGTCCCTGTGTATATTATGGAGAAAAGCAGTCCCTGTGAATATTATGGAGAACAGCAGTCCCTGTGTATATTATAGAGAATAGCAGTCCCTGTGTATATTATACTGAGCAGCAGTCCCTGTGGATATTATAGAGAACAGCAGTCCCTGTCTATATTATAGGGAACTGCAGTGCCTGTGTATATTACAGAGAACA
>NW_025965710.1:130248-131735 GCF_021869965.1 Rhincodon typus | reverse complement strand
GAACAGCAGTCCCTGTGTATATTACGGAGAACAGCAGTCCTTGTGTATATTAGAGAGAATAGCAGTCCCTGTGTGTATTGAAGAGAACAACAGTCCCTGTGTATAATACAGAGAACACCAGTCCCTGTGTATATTAGAGAGAACAGGAGTCCCTGTGTATATTATAGAGAACTGCTGTCCCTGTGTATTATGGAGATAATAGCAGTCCCTGTGTATATTATAGAGAACAGCAGTCCCTGTGAATATTAGAGAGAACAGCAGTCCCCGTGTATATTATAGGGAACAGCAGTCCCTGTGTATATTATACAGAGCAGCAGTCCCTGTGGATATTACAGAGAACAGCAGTCCCTGTCTATATTATAGGGAACTGCAGTGCCTGTGTATATTACAGAGAACAGCAGTCCCTGTTCATATAAAAGAGACCAGCAGTCCCTGTGTATATGACAGAGAACAGCAGTCCCTGTGTACATTATAGAGAACAGCAGTCCCTGTGTATATTATAGAGAACAGCACTCCCTGTGTATATTATAGGGAACAGCAGTCCCTTTATATATTATAGAGAACAGCAGTCCCTGTGCATATTACAGAGAGCTGGAGTCCCTGTGTATATTGTAGGGAACTGCAGTCCCTGTGTATATTATAGAGAACAGAAGTACCTGTGTATATTATAGAGAATAGCAGTCCCTGTGTATATTATAGAGAACAGCAGTCCCTGTGTGTATTATAGTGAACAGCAGTCCCTGTGTATATTATAGAGAGCTGCAGTCCCTGTGTATATTATAGGGAACAGCAGTCCATGTGTATATTATAGAGAACAGCAGTCCCTGTGTATATTACATAGAACAGCAGTCCCTGTGTATATTATAGGGAACTGCAGTCCCTGTGTATAATAAAGAGAGCAGCAGTCCCTGTGTACATTATAGAGAACAGCAGTCCATGTGTATATTATATAGAGCAGGAGTCCCTGTGTATATTGTGGAGATCAGCAGTCCCTGTGTATATTATGGAGAAAAGTAGTCCCTGTATATATTATAGAGAATAGCAGTCCCTGTGTATATTATAGAGAACAGCAGTCCCTGTGAATATTATAGAGAACAGCAGTCCCCGTGTATATTATAGGGAACAGCAGTCCCTGTGTATATTATACAGAGCAGCAGTCCCTGTGTATATTACAGAGAACAGCAGTCCCTGTCTATATTATAGGGAACTGCAGTGCCTGTGTATATTACAGAGAACAGCAGTCCCTGTTCATATAAAAGAGACCAGCAGTCCCTTTATCTATTATAGAGAACAGCAGTCCCTGTGTATATTACAGAGAGCAGGAGTCCCTGTGTATATTGTAGGGAACAGCAGTCACTGTGTATATTATAGAGAACAGAAGTCCCTGTGTATATTATAGAGAATAGCAGTCCCTGTGTATATTCCAGAGAACAGCAGTCCCTGTGTGTATTATAGGGAACAGCAGTCCCTGTGTCTTTTATCGAGAG
>NW_025965710.1:128971-129748 GCF_021869965.1 Rhincodon typus | reverse complement strand
CTGTGTGTATTATAGGGAACAGCAGTCCCTGTGTCTTTTATCGAGAGCAGCAGTCCCTGTGTATATTACAGAGAATAGCAGTCCCTCTGTGTATTATAGGGAACAGCAGTCCCTGTGTCTTTTATAGAGAGCAGCAATCCCTGTGTATATTATAGGGAACAGCAGTCCCTGTGTATAATATAGAGAGCAGCAGTCCCTGTGTATATTATAGGGAACAGCAGTCCATGTGTATATTATATAGAGCAGGAGTCCCTGTGTATATTGTGGAGAACAGCAGTCCCTGTGTATATTATGGAGAAAAGCAGTCCCTGCATAAATTATAGAGAATAGCAGTCCCTGTGTATATTATAGACAACAGCAGTCCTTGTGTATATTATAGGGAACAGCATTCCCTGTGTATATTACAGTGAACAGCAGTCCCTGTGTATATTAAAGAGAACAGCAGTCCCTGTGTATATTATAGGGAACAGCAGGCCCTGTGTATATTATAGAGAACAGCAGTCCCAGTGTATATTATAGAGAACAGCAGTCCCAGTCTATATTTCAGAGAACAGCTGTCCCTGTGTATATTATGGAGAACAGCAGCACCTGCGTATATTATTAGGAACAGCAATCCCTGTGTATATTATAGAGAACAGCAGTCCCCGTGTATATTATAGGGAACAGCAGTCCCTGTGTATATTATACAGAGCTGCAGTTCCCTATAATATACACAGGGACGGCTGTTCTGTATAATATACACAGGGACTGCTGCTCTGTATAATATACACAGGGACT
>NW_025965710.1:127079-128471 GCF_021869965.1 Rhincodon typus | reverse complement strand
TGCTGTTCCCTATAATATACACAGGGACTGCTGTTGTCTATAATATCCACAGCGACGGCTGTTCTCTATAATATACACAGGGACTGCTATTATCTCCAATATACACCGGGACTGCAGATCTCTATAATATACACAGGGACTGCTGCTCTCAGTCATATACACAGGGACTGCTATTCTCTATAATATGCTCAGGGACTGCTGTTCTCTATAATATACAAAGGGACTGCTGTTCTCTGTAATATACACAGGGACTGCTATTCTCTGTAATATACACAGGGGCTGCTGTTCTCTATAATATACACAGGGATTGCTGTTCCCAATAATATACACAGGGGCTGCTCTTCTCTGTAATATACACAGGGGCTGCTGTTCTCTATAATATACACAGGGATTGCTGTTCCCAATAATATACGCAGGGGCTGCTGTTCTCTGTAATATACACAGGGACTGCTGTTCTCTGTAATATACACAGGGACTGCTATTCTCTGTAATATACACAGGGGCTGCTGTTCTCTATAATATACACAGGGATTGCTGTTCCCAATAATATACACAGTGAGTGCTGTTCTCTATAATATATACAGGGACTGCTGTTCTCTGTAATATACACAGGGACTGCTGTTCTCTATAAGATACACAGGGACTGCTGTTCTCTGTAATATACACAGCGACTGCTGTTCTCTATAATGTACACAGGGACTGCTGTTCTCTATAATATACGCAGGGGCTGATGTTCTCTGTAATATACACAGGGGCTGCTGTTCTCTATAATATACACAGGGACTGCTATTATCTCCAATATACACAGGGACTGCAGATCTCTATAATATACACAGGGACTGCTGCTCTCTATACTATACACAGGGACTGCTGTTCTCTGTCATATACACACGGACAGCTATTCTCGAAAATATGCTCAGGGACTGCTGTTCTCTATAATATACAAAGGGACTGCTGTTCTCTTTAATATACACAGGGACTGCTGTTCTCTGTAATATACACAGGGACTGCTTTTCTCTATAATATACACAGGGACTGCTGTTCTCTGTAATATACACAGCGACTGCTGTTCTCTATAATGTACACAGGGACTGCTGTTCTCTATAATATACACAGGGGCTGCTGTTCTCTGTAATGTACACAGGGGCTGCTGTTCTCTATAATATACTCAGGGATTGCTGTTCCCAATAATATACACAGGGAGTCCTTTTCTCTATAATATACACAGGGACTGCTGTTCTCTGTAATATACACAGGGACTGCTGTTCTCTATAATATACACAGGGACTGCTGTTCTCTGTAATATACAGAGCGACTGCTGTTCTCTATAATGTACACAGGGACTGCTGTTCTCTATAATATACACAGGGGCTGCTGTTCACTATAATATAC
>NW_025965710.1:126356-126979 GCF_021869965.1 Rhincodon typus | reverse complement strand
ATGTACACAGGGACTGCTGTTCTCTGTAATATACACAGGGACTGCTGTTCTCTATAATATACACAGGGACTGCTGTTCTCTGTAATATACAGAGCGACTGCTGTTCTCTATAATGTACACAGGGACTGCTGTTCTCTATAATATACACAGGGGCTGCTGTTCTCTGTAATATACACAGGGGCTGTTGTTCTCTATAATATACACAGGGACTGCTGTTCCCTATAATATACACAGGGAGTGCTTTTCTCTGTAATATACACAGGGACTGCTGTTCTCTGTAATATACACAGCGACTGCTGTTCTCTAAAATGTACACGGGGACTGCTGTTCTCAATAATATACACAGGGGCTGCTGTTCTCTGTAATATACAGAGTGGCTGCTGTTTTCTATAATATACACAGGGATTGCTGTTCCCAATAATATACGCAGGGGCTGCTGTTCTCTCTTATGTACACAGGGACTGCTGCACTCTATACTATACACAGGGACTGCTCTTCTCAGTCATATACACAGGGACAGCTATTCTCTATAATATGCTCAGGGACTGTTGTTCTCTATAATATACAAAGGGACTGCTGTTCTCGAAAATATACACAGGGACTGCCGTTCTCTACAATATACA
>NW_025965710.1:124793-125856 GCF_021869965.1 Rhincodon typus | reverse complement strand
CAGGGACTGCTGTTCTCTATAATATACACAGGGACTGCTGTTCTTTAATATACACAGCGACTGCTGTTCTCTATAATGTACACAGGGACTGCTGTTCTCTTTCATATACACAGGGGCTGCGGTTCTCTGTAATATACACAGGGGCTGTTGCTCTCTATAATATACACAGGGACTGCTGTTCGCTATAATAGACACAGGGAGTGCTTTTCTCTATAATATACACAGGGACTGCTGTTCTCTGTAATATACACAGCGACTGCTGTTCTCTAAAATGTACACAGGGACTGCTGTTCTCAATAATATACACAGGGGCTGCTGTTCTCTGTAATATACAGAGTGGATGCTGTTCTCTATAATATACACAGGGATGGCTGTTCCCAATAATATACGCAGGGGCTGCTGTTCTCTCTTATGTACACAGGGACTGCGGCTCTCTATACTATACACAGGGACTGCTGTTCTCTGTCATATACACAGGGACAGCTATTCTCTATAATATGCTCAGGGACTGCTGTTCTCTATAAAATACAAAGGGACTGCTGTTCTCGAAAATATACACAGGGACTGCCGTTCTCTATAATATACATAGGGACTGCTGTTCTCTATAATATACACTGGGACTGCTGTTCTCTATAATATACACAGGGCCTGCTGTTCTCTATAATATACACAGGGACTGCCGTTCTCTGTAATATACACAGGGACTGCTGTTCTCTATAATAAACACTGGGACTGCTGTTCACTGTAATATACACAGGGAATGCTGTTCCCTGTAATATGCACAAGGACTGCTGTTGTCTATAATATACACAGGGACTGCTATTCTCTATAGTATATGCAGGGACTGCTTTTCTCCATAATATACACAGGGACTGCTGTTCTCTATAATATACACTGGGACTGCTGCTCTCTATAATATACACAGGGACTGCTGCTCTCTTTCATATACACAGGGACTGCTGTTCCCTATAATACACACAGGGACTGCTGTTCTCTGTAATATACACAGGGACTGCTATTCTCTATAATATACACAGGGACTTCTGTTCTCTATAATATACAC
>NW_025965710.1:123727-124293 GCF_021869965.1 Rhincodon typus | reverse complement strand
ATATTACACAGAACAGCAGTCCCTGTGTATATTATAGAGAACAGCAGTCCCTGTGTATATTATAGAGACCAGCAGTCCCTGTGTATATTATAGGGAACAGCAGTCCCTGTACATATTTTCGAGAACAGCAGTCCCTCTGTATATTGTAGAGAACAGCAGTCCCTGTGTATATTATAGAGAACAGCAGTCCTTGTGTATATTATTGAGAACAGCAGTTCCTGTGTATATTACAGAGAACAGCAGTCCCGGTGTGTATTATAGGGAACAGCAGGCCATGTGTATATTATAGAGAACAGCAGTCCCTGTGCATATTACAGAGAACAGCAATCCCTGTGTATATTATAGGGAACAGCAGTCCCTGTGTATATTATAGAGAGCAGCGGTCCCTGTGTATATTATAGGGAACAGCAGTCCCTGTGTATATTATAGAGAGCAGCAGTCCCTGTGTATATTACCGAGAACAGCAGTCCCTTTGTATATTACAGGGAACGGCAGTCCCTGTGTATATGATAGGGAATAGCAGTCCCTTTGTATATTATAGAGAACAGCAGTCCCTGAGCATATTA
>NW_025965710.1:122835-123627 GCF_021869965.1 Rhincodon typus | reverse complement strand
TCTCTATAATATACACAGGGACTGCTGTTCTCTGTGTATATTATAGAGAGCAGCAGTCCCTGTGTATATTATAGAGAACAGCAGTCCCTGTGTGTATGATAGAGAACAGCAGTCCCGGTGTATATTATAGAGAACAGCAGTCCCTGTGTATATTATGGAGAGCAGTAGTCCCTGTGTATATTATAGAGAATAGCAGTCCCTGTGTATATTACAGAGAACAGCAGTCCCTGTGTATATTATAGAGAATAGCAGTCCCTGTGTATATTACAGAGAACAGCAGTCCCTCTGTATATTATAGACAATAGCAGTCCCTGTGTATATTATAGAGAATAGCAGTCACTGTGTATATTACCGAGAACAGCAGTCCCTGTGTATATTATAGAGAATAGCAGTCGCAGAGTACATTATAGAGAATAGCAGTCCCTGTGTATATTACAGGGAACAGCAGTCCCTGTGTATATCATAGAGAACAGCAGCCCCTGTGTATATTATAGAGATCAGCAGTCCCTGTGTATACTTTAGAGAACAGCAGCCCCTGTGTATATTACAGGGAACAGCAGTCCCTGTGTATATTACAGAGAACAACCGTCCCTGTGTATATTACACAGAACAGCAGTCCCTGTGTATATTATAGAGAACAGTAGTCCCTGTGTATATTAGAGAGAACAGCAGTCCCTGTGTGTATTGAAGAGAACAGCAGTCCCTGTGTATATTACAGAGAACACCAGTCCCTGTGTATATTAGAGAGAACAGCAGTCCCTGTGTATATTATAGAGAACTGCAGTCCCTGTG
>NW_025965710.1:121699-122335 GCF_021869965.1 Rhincodon typus | reverse complement strand
ACACAGGGACTCCTGCTCTCTGTAACATACACAGGGACTGCTGTTCCGTATAATATGCAGAGGGAGTGCTGTTCTGTATAATATACACAGGGACTGCTGTTCTCTATAATATACGCAGGTACTGCTGTTCTATTTAATATACACAGGGACTGCAGGTCTCTATAATATGAACAGGGACTGCTGTTCTCTGTAATATACACAGGCACTGCAGTTCCCTATATTACACACAGGGACTGCTGTTCGCTATAATATACACAGGGACTGCTGTTCCCTATAATATACACAGGGACTGCTGTTCTCTATAATATACACAGAGGCTGCTGTTCTCTATAAAATACACAGGGACTGCTGTTCCCTACAATATACACAGGGACTGCTGTTCTCTATAATATTCACAGGGACTGCTGTTCTCTATAATATACATAGGGACTGCTGCTCTCTATAATATACACAGGGCCCGCTGTTCTCTATAATATACACCGGGACTGCTGTTCTCTATAATACACACAGGGACTGCTGTTCTCTATAATATGCACAGGGACTGCTGCTCTCTATACTATACACAGGGACTGCTGTTCTCTATCATATACACAGGGACTGCTATTCTCTATAATATGCTCAGGGACTGCTGTTCTC
>NW_025965710.1:121114-121199 GCF_021869965.1 Rhincodon typus | reverse complement strand
ACAGAGAACAGCAGTCCCTGTGTATATTACAGGGAACGGCAGTCCCTTTGTATATTATAGAGAACAGCAGTCCCTGTGTATATTA
>NW_025965710.1:120673-121014 GCF_021869965.1 Rhincodon typus | reverse complement strand
ACTGCTGTTCTCTATAATATACACAGGGACTGTGTATATTATAGAGAGCAGCAGTCCCTGTGTATATTACAGAGAACAGCAGTCCCTGTGTATATTACAGGGAACGGCAGTCCCTGTGTATATGATAGAGAATAGCAGTCCCTTTGTATATTATAGAGAACAGCAGTCCCTGAGCATATTATAGAGAATAGCAGTACCTGTGTATATGACAGAGAACAGCAGTCCCTGTGTATAGAATAGAGAGCAGCAGTCCCTGTGTATATTATAGAGAACAGCAGTCCCTGTGTGTATTATAGAGAACAGCAGTCCCTGTGTATATTATAGAGAGCAGCAGTCCCTGT
>NW_025965710.1:119625-120173 GCF_021869965.1 Rhincodon typus | reverse complement strand
ATATATTATAGAGAATAGCAGTCCCTGTGGATATTATAGAGAACAGCAGTCCTTGTGTATACTATACGGAACATCATTCCCTGTGTATATTACAGTGAACAGCAGTCCCTGTGTGTATTATAGAGAACAGCAGTCCCTGTGTATATTATAGAGAGCAGCAGTCCCTGTGTATATTATAGGGAACAGCAGTCCATGTGTATATTGTAGAGAACAGCAGTCCCTGTGTATATTACAGAGAACAGCAGTCCCTGTGTATATTATAGTGAACAGCAGTCCCTGTGTATAATATAGAGAGCAGCAGTCCCTGTGTATATTATAGGGAACAGCAGTCCATGTGTATATTATATAGAGCAGGAGTCCCTGTGTATATTGTAGAGAACAGCAGTCCCTTTGTATATTATGGAGAAAAGCAGTCCCTGTATATATTATAGAGAATAGCAGTCCCTGTGTATATTATAGAGAACAGCAGTCCTTGTGTATATTATAGGGAACAGCATTCCAAGTGTATATTACAGTGAACAGCAGTCCCTGTGTATATTACAGAGAAC
>NW_025965710.1:118163-119125 GCF_021869965.1 Rhincodon typus | reverse complement strand
GTCCGTGTGTATATTACAGAGAACAGCAGTCCCTGTGTATATTATAGAGAACAGCAGTCCCTGTGTATATTATACAGAGCAGCAGTCCCTGTGGATATTATAGAGAACAGCAGTCCCTGTGTATATTATAGGGAACTGCAGTGCCTGTGTATATTACAGAGAGCAGGAGTCCCTCTGTATATTGTAGGGAACAGCAGTCCCTGTGTATATTATAGAGAACAGAAGTCCCTGTGTGTATTATAGGGAACAGCACTCCCTGTGTATATGAAAGAGAGAAGCAGTCCCTGTGTATATTATAGGGAACAGCAGTCCATGTGTATATTATAGAGAACAGCAGTCCCTGTGTATATTACAGAGAACAGCAGTCCCTGTGTATATTATAGGGAACAGCAGTCCCTGTGTATAATATAGAGAGCAGCAGTCCCTGTGTATATTATAGGGAACAGCAGTCCATGTGTATATTATAGAGAACAGCAGTCCCTGTGTATACTTTAGAGAACAGCAGTCCCTGTGTATATCATAGAGATTAGCATCCCCTATGTATATTATAGAGAACAGCAGACCCTGTGTATATTATAGAGAACAGCAGTCCCTGTGTATATTATAGAGAATAGCAGTCCCTGTGTATATTATAGAGAATAGCAGTCGCAGTGTACATTATAGAGAATAGCAGTCCCTGTGTATATTATAGGGAACAGCAGTCCCTGTGTGTATCATAGAGAACAGCAGTCCCTGTGTCTATAACAGAGAATAGCCGTCCCTGTGCATATTACATAGAATAACAGTCCGAGTGTATATTATAGAGAATAGCAGTCGCAGTGTGCATTACAGAGAATAGCAGTCCCTGTATACATTATAGAGAACAGCAGTCCCTGTGTATATTACAGAGAATAGCAGCCCCTGTGTAAATTATACAGAACAGCAGTCCCTATATATATTATAGAAAATAGCAGTCGCAGTGT
>NW_025965710.1:116928-117663 GCF_021869965.1 Rhincodon typus | reverse complement strand
CCTGTGTATATTACAGAGAACAGCAGTCCCTGTGTATATTATACAGAGCAGCAGTCCCTGTGGATATTGTAGAGAACAGCAGTCCCTGTGTATATTATAGGGAACTGCAGTGCCTGTGTATCTTACAGAGAACAGCAGTCCCTGTTCATATTATAGAGACCAGCAGTCCCTGTGTATATTACAGAGAACAGAAGTCCCTGTGAATATTATAGAGAACAGCAGTCCCTCAGTATATTATAGGGAACAGCAGTCCCTGTGTATATTATACAGAGCAGCAGTCCCTGTGGATATTATAGAGAACAGCAGTCCCTGTCTATATTATAGGGAACTGCAGTGCCTGTGTATTTTACAGAGAACAGCAGTCCCTGTTCATATTATAGATACCAGCAGTCCCTGTGTATATCACAGAGAACAGCAGGCCCTGTGTATATTATAGAGAACAGCAGTCCCTGTGTATATTATAGAGAATAGCAGTCCCTGTGTATATTACAGAGAACAGCAGTCCCTGTGTGTATTATAGGGAACAGCAGTCCCTGTGTATAATATAGAGAGCAGCAGTCCCTGTGTATATTATAGGGAACAGCAGTCCATGTGTATATTATATAGAACAGCAGTCCCTGTGTATATTATAGAGAAAAGCAGTCCCTGTATATATCATAGGGAATAGCAGTCCCTGTGGATATTATACAGAACAGCAGTCCTTGTGTATACTATACGGAACAGCATTCCCTGTGT
>NW_025965710.1:115351-116428 GCF_021869965.1 Rhincodon typus | reverse complement strand
TGGGAACAGCAATCCCTGTGTATATTATAGAGAACAGCAGCCCCTGTGTATATTACAGAGGACAGCAGCCCCTGTGTATATTATAGAGAACTGCAGTCCCTGTGTACATTATAGAGAACAGCAGTCGCTGTGTATATTACAGGGAACAGCAGTCCATGTGTATATTATAGAGAACCGCAGTCCCTGTGTATATTACAGAGAACAGCAGTCCCTGTGTATATTATAGAGAACAGCAGTCCCTTTGTATATTATAGAGAACAGCAGTCCCTGTGTATATTACAGAGAACTGCCGTCCCTGTGTATATTGGAGATAATAGCAGTCCCTGTGTATATTATAGAGAACAGCAGTCCCTGTGATTATTATGGAGAACAGCAGTCCCTGTGTATATTATAGGGAACAGCAGTCCCTGTGGATATCATAGGGAACAGCAGTGCCTGTGTATATTATAGAGAGCAGCAGTCCCTGTGGATATTATAGAGAACAGCAGTCCCTGTGTATATTATAGGGAACTGCAGTGCCTGTGTATATTACAGAGAACAGCAGTCCCTGTTCATATTACAGAGACCAGCAGTCCCTGTGTCTCTTACAGAGAACAGCAGTCCCTGTGTATATGAAAGAGAACAGCAGTCCCTGTGTATATTATAGAGAACAGCACTCCCTGTGTATATTATAGGGAACAGCAGTCCCTTTATATATTATAGAGAACAGCAGTCCCTGTGTATATTACAGAGAGCAGGAGTCCCTGTGTATATTGTAGGGAACAGCAGTCCCTGTGTATATTATAGAGAACAGAAGTCCCTGTGTTTATTATAGAGAATAGCAGTCCCTGTGTATATTACAGAGAACAGCAGTCCCTGTGTATATTATAGGGAACAGCAGTCCCTGTGTATAGTATAGAGAGCAGCAGTCCCTCTGTATATTGTAGAGAACAGCAGTCCCTGTGTATATTATGGAGAAAAGCAGTCCCTGTATATATTATAGAGAATAGCAGTCCCTGTGGATATTATAGAGAACAGCAGTCCTTGTGTATACTATACGGAACAGCATTCCCTGTGTATATTACAGTGAACAGCAGT
>NW_025965710.1:114286-114851 GCF_021869965.1 Rhincodon typus | reverse complement strand
ATAGAGAACAGCAGTCCCTGTGAATATTATAGAGAACAGCAGTCCCTTTGTATATTATAGAGAACAGCAGTCCCTGTGTATATTACAGAGAACTGCAGTTCCTGTGTATATTGGAGATAATAGCAGTCCCTGTGTATATTATATAGAACAGCAGTCCCTGTGAATATTATAGAGAACAGCAGTCCCTGTGTATATTACAGAGAACTGCAGTCCCTGTGTATATTGGAGATAATAGCAGTCCCTGTGTATATTATAGGGAACAGCAGTCCCTGTGTATAATATAGAGAGCAGCAGTCCCTGTGTATATTGTAGAGAACAGCAGTCCCTGTGTATATTATGGAGAAAAGCAGTCCCTGTATATATTATAGAGAACAGCAGTCCCTGTGTATATTATAGGGAACTGCAGTGCCTGTGTATATTACAGTGAACAGCAGTCCCTGTGTATATTACAGAGAACAGCAGTCACTGTGTATATTGCAGAGAACAGCAGTCCTTGTGTATATTACAGTGAACAGCATTCCCTGTGTATATTACAGTGAACAGCATTCCCTGTGTATATTACAGT
>NW_025965710.1:113157-113786 GCF_021869965.1 Rhincodon typus | reverse complement strand
ACTGCTGCTCTCTATATTATACACAGGGACTGCTGTTCCCTATAATACACACAGGGACTGCTGCTCTCTATATTATAAACAGGGACTGCTGTTCCCTATAATACACACAGGGACTGCTGTTCTCTGTAATATACACAGGGACTGCTATTCTCTATAATATACACAGGGACTGCTGTTCACTGTAATATACACAGGGAATGCTGTTCACTGTAATATACACAGGAACTGCTGTTCACTGTAATATACACAGGGAATGCTGTTCACTGTAATATACACAGGGACTGCTGTTCTCTGTAATATACACAGTGACTGCTGTTCACTGTAATATACACAGGGAATGCTGTTCCCTATAATATAGACAGGGACTGCTTTTCTGCATAATATACAAAGGGACTGCTGTTCTCTGCAATATACACAGGGACTCCTGCTCTATATAATATACACATGGACTGCTGTTCCCTATAATATACACAGGGACTGCTGTTCCCTATAATATACACAGGGACTGCTGCACTCTATATTATACACAGGGACTGCTGTTCCCTATAATACACACAGGGACTGCTGCTCTCTATATTAGAAACAGGGACTGCTGTTCCCTATAATACACACAGGGACTGCTGTTCTCT
>NW_025965710.1:111596-112657 GCF_021869965.1 Rhincodon typus | reverse complement strand
TGTGTGTATTGAAGAGAACAGCAGTCCCTGTGTATATTACAGAGAACACCAGTCCCTGTGTATATTAGAGAGAACAGCAGTCCCTGTGTATATTATAGAGAACTGCAGTCCCTGTGCATATTGGAGATAATAGCAGTCCCTGTGTATATTATAGAGAACAGCAGTCCCAGTAAATATTATAGAGAGCAGCAGTCCCTGTGGATATTATAGGGAACAGCAGTGCCTGTGTATATTATAGAGAGCAGCAGTCCCTGTGGATATTATAGAGAACAGCAATCCCTGTGTATATTATAGGGAACTGCAGTGCCTGTGTATATTACAGAGAACAGCAGTCCCTGTTCATATTATAGAGACCAGCAGTCCCTGTGTATATTATAGAGAACGGCACTCCCTGTGTATATTATAGAGAACAGCAGTCCCTGTGTATATTATAGAGAACAGCGGTCCCTGTGTATATTACAGAGAGCAGGAGTCCCTGTGTATATTGTAGGGAACAGCAGTCACTGTGTATATTATAGAGAACAGAAGTCCCTGTGTATATTATAGAGAATAGCAGTCCCTGTGTATATTACAGAGAACAGCAGTCCCTGTGTGTATTATAGGGAACAGCAGTCCCTGTGTCTTTTATAGAGAGCAGCAGTCCCTGTGTATATTACAGAGAACAGCAGTCCCTGTGGATATTATAGAGAACAGCAGTCCCTGTGTCTATTATAGGGAACAGCAGTCCCTGTGTATATTATAGAGAGCAGCAGTCCCTGTGGATATTATAGAGAACAGCAGTCCCTGTGTATATTATGGGGAACTGCAGTGCCTGTGTATATTACAGAGAACAGCAGTCCCTGTTCATATTATAGAGACCAGCAGTCCCTATGTATATTACAGAGAACAGCAGTCCCTGTGTATATTATAGAGAACATCAGTCACTGTGTATATTATAGAGAACAGCACTCCCTGTGTATATTACAGAGAACAGCAGCCACTGTGTATATTAGAGGGAACAGCAGTCCCTTTATGTATTAAAGAGAACAGCAGTCCCTGGATATATTACAGAGAGCAGGAGT
>NW_025965710.1:110532-111096 GCF_021869965.1 Rhincodon typus | reverse complement strand
CTACAATATACACAGGGACTCCTGCTCTCTGTAATATACACAGGGACTGCTGTTCTCTATAATAGATAAAGGGACTGTTGTTCCCTATAATATACACAGGGAGTGCTGTTCTCTATAATATACACAGGGACTGCTGTTCTCTATAATATACACAGGGAGTGCTGTTCTCTGTAATATACACAGGGACTGCTGGTCTCTGTCATCTGAACAGGGACTGCTGTTCTCCGTAATATACACAGGCACTGCAGTTCCCTATAATATAGACAAGGACTGCTGTCCTCTATAATATCCACAGGGTCTGCTGCTCTGTATAATATACACAGGGACTGCTGTTCCCTATAATATACACAGGGACTGCTGTTCTCTATAATATTCACAGGGACTGCTGTTCTCTGTCATATACACAGGGACTGCTATTATCTCCAATATACACAGGGACTGCAGTTCTCTATAACATACACAGGGACTGCTGTTCTCTCTAATATACACAGGGACTGGTGTTCTCTGTGATATACAAAGGGACTGCTGTTCTCTTCAATACACACAGGGGCTGCTATTCTCTCC
>NW_025965710.1:109473-110032 GCF_021869965.1 Rhincodon typus | reverse complement strand
TCCCTGTGTATATTAGAGAGAATAGCAGTCCCTGTGTGTATTGAAGAGAACAGCAGTCCCTGTGTATATTATAGGGAACAGCAGTCCCTGTGTATTTTATAGAGAACAGCAGCCTCTGTGTATATTATAGAGAACAGCAGTCCCCGTGTATATGATAGGGAACAGCAGTCCCTGTGTATATTATAGAGAGCAGCAGTCCCTGTGTATATTAAAGAGCACAGCAGTCCCTGTGTATATTATAGGGAACTGCAGTGCCTGTGTATATTATACAGAGCAGCAGTCCCTGTGGATATTATAGAGTACAGCAGTCCCTGTGTATATTATAGGGAACTGCAGTGCCTGTGTGTATTACAGAGAACAGCAGTCCCTGTGTATATTATAGGGAACTGCAGTGCCTGTGTATATTACAGAGAACAGCAGTCCCTGTGTATATTATAGAGAACAGCAGTCCCTTTGTATATTGTAGAGCAAAGCAGTCCCTGTGTATATTACAGAGAACAGCAGTCCCTGTCTATATTATAGAGAACAGCAGTCCCTGAGCATATTATAGAGAATAGCA
>NW_025965710.1:108349-108973 GCF_021869965.1 Rhincodon typus | reverse complement strand
ATATTATAGAGAACAGCACTCCCTGTGCATATTACAGGGAACAGCAGTCCCTGTCCATATTATAGAGAACAGCAGTCCCTATGTATATTATACAGAGCAGCAGTCCCTGTGGATATTATAGAGAACAGCAGTCCCTGTGGATATTATAGGGAACTGCAGTGCCTGTGTATATTACAGAGAACAGCAGTCCCTGTTCATATTATAGAGACCAGCAGTCCCTGTGTCTCTTACAGAGAACAGCAGTCCCTGTTTATATTATAGAGAACAGCAGTCCCTGTGTATATTATAGAGAACAGCACTCCCTGTGTATATTTTGGTGAACAGCAGTCCGTTTATATATTATAGAGAACTGTAGTCCCTGTGTATATTACAGAGAGCAGAAGTCCCTGTGTATATTGTAGGGAACAGCAGTCCCTGTGTATATTATAGAGAACAGAAGTCCCTGTGTATATTATAGAGAATAGCAGTACCTGTGTATATTACAGAGAACAGCAGTCCCTGTGTATATTATAGGGAACAGCAGTCCATGTGTATATTATAGAGAACAGCAGTCCCTGTTTATATTACAGAGAACAGCAGTCCCTGTGTATATTATAGGGAACAGCAGTCCCTGTGTATAATATA
>NW_025965710.1:107827-108249 GCF_021869965.1 Rhincodon typus | reverse complement strand
ATAGCAGTCCCTGTGTATATTATAGAGAACAGCAGTCCTTGTGTATATTATAGGGAACAGCATTCCGTGTGTATATTACAGTTAACAGCAGTCCCTGTGTATATTACAGAGAACAGCAGTCCCTGTGTATATTATAGAGAACAGCAGGCCCTGTGTATATTATAGAGAACAGCAGTCCCAGTGTATATTATAGATAACAGCAGTCCCTGTCTATATTTCAGAGAACAGCAGTCCATGTGTATATTATAGAGAACAGCAGCCCCTGTGTATATTACAGAGAACAGCAGTCCCTGTGTACAATATAGAGAACAGCAGTCGCTGTGTATATTACAGAGAACAGCAGTCCCTGTGTATATTATAGAGAACAGCAGTCCCTGTGTATAATATACACAGGGACTGCTGTTCTCTATAATATACACAGG
>NW_025965710.1:106271-107327 GCF_021869965.1 Rhincodon typus | reverse complement strand
ACTATACACAGGGACTGCTGTTCTGTACAATATACACAGGGACTGCTATTCTCTATAATGTACACAGGGACTGCTGTTATCTACAATATACACAGGGACTCCTGCTCTCTATCATATACACAGGGACTGCTGTTCTCTATGATATACACAGGGGCTGCTGCTCTCTATAATATACAACGGGACTGCTATTCTCTATCATATACACAGGGACTGCCGTTCCCTGTAATATACACAGGGACTGCTGTTTTCTGTAATATACACAGGGACTGCTGCTCTTAATAATATACACAGGGACTGCTGTTCTCTATAATATACACAGGGACTGCTGTTATCTACAATATACACAGGGACTCATGCTCTCTATCATATACACAGGGACTGCTGTTCTCTATGATATACACAGGGGCTGCTGCTCTCTATAATATACACAGGGACTGCTGTTCTCTATGATATACACAGGGACTGCTGTTCTCTATAATATACACGGGGACTGCTGTTCTCTGTAATATACACAGCGACTGCTGTTCTCTATATTGTACACAGGGACTGCTGTTCTCTATAATATACACAGGGGCTGCTGTTCTCTGTAATATACACAAGGGCTGCTGTTCTCTATAATATACACAGGCATTGCTGTTCCCAGTAATTTCCACAGGGGCTGCTGTTCTCTATAATATACACAGGGACTGCTGTTCTCTGAAATATAGACAGGGACTGCTGTTCTCTATAATATACACTGGGACTGCTGTTCTCTATAATATACACAGGGCCTGCTGTTCTCTATAATATACACAGGGACTGCTGTTCTCTGTAATATACACAGGGACTGCTGTTCACAGTAATATACACACGGAATGCTGTTCCCTATAATATACACAAGGACTGCTGTTCTCGATAATATACACAGGGACTGCTATTCTCTATAATATATACAGGGAAAGCTTTTCTCTATAATATACACAGGGACTGCTGTTCTCTACAATATACACAGGGACTCCTGCTCTATATAATATACATATGGACTGCTGTTCCCTATAATATACACAGGGACTGCTG
>NW_025965710.1:105055-106171 GCF_021869965.1 Rhincodon typus | reverse complement strand
CTGCTGTTCTCAATAATATACACAGGGACTGCAGTTCTCTATAGTATACACAGGGACTGCTGTTCTCTGTAATATACACAGAGACTGCTGTTCTCTATATTGTACACAGGGACTGCTGTTCTGTATAATATACACAGGGGCTGCTGTTCTCTATAATATAGACAGCGGCTGCTGTTCTCTATAATATACACAGGGATTGCTGTTCCCAATAATATACGCAGGGGCAGCTGTTCTCTATAATATACACAGGGACTGCTGTTCTCTGAAATATAGACAGGGACTGCTGTTCTCTATAATATACACTGGGACTGCTTTTCTCTATAATATACACAGGGCCTGCTGTTCTCTATAATATACACAGGGACTGCTGTTCTCTGTAATATACACAGGGACTGCTGTTCACTGTAATATACACAAGGAATGCTGTTCTCTATAATATACACAGGGACTGCTATTCTCTATAATATATACAGGGACTGCTTTTCTCCATAATATACACAGGGACTGCTGTTCTCTACAATATACACAGGGACTCCTGCTCTATATAATATACACATGGACAGCTGTTCCCTATAATATGCACAGGGACTGCTGCTCTCTATATTATGCACAGGGACAGCTGTTCCCAATAATATACACAGGGACTGCTGTTCTCTGTAATATACACAGGGACTGCTGTTCTCTATAATATACACATGGACTGCTGTTCCCTATAATATTCATAGGGACTGCTGCTCTCTATAATATACACAGGGACTGCTGTTCCCTATAATACACACAGGGACTGCTGTTCTCTGTAATATACACAGGGACTGCTATTCTCTATAATATACACAGGGACTTCTGTTCTCTATAATATACACAGGGACTGCTGTTCTCTGTAGTATACACAGCGACTGCTGGTCTCTATAATATGAACAGGGACTGCTGTTCTCTGCAATATACACAGGCACTGCAGTTCCCTATAATATACACAGGGACTGCTGTTCTCTATAATATTCACAGGGACCGCTGTTCTCTATAATATACACAGGGACTGCTATTATCTCCAGTATACACAGGGACTGCAGTTCTCTGTAATATACACAGGGACTGCTGTTCTCTATCATATACACA
>NW_025965710.1:103905-104555 GCF_021869965.1 Rhincodon typus | reverse complement strand
ATACACAGGGACTGCTATTCTCTATAATATACACAGGGACTGCTGTTGTCTATAATATACACAGGGACTGCTATTCTCTATAATATACACAGGGACAGCAGTTCTCTATAATATACACAGGGACTGATGTTCTCTATAATATACACAGGGACTGCTGTTCCCTGTAATATACACAGGGACTGCTGTTCTGTATAATATACACAGGGACTGCTATTCTCTATAATATACACATGGACTGCTGTTCTCGGTAATATACTCAGGTGCTGCTGTTCCCTATAATATACACAGGTACTGCTGTTCTCTGTAATATACACAGGGACTGCTGTTCTCTATAATATACACAGGGAATGCTGTTCTCTAACGTAGACACAGGGACTGGTGCTCTCTATAACATAGACAGGGACTGCTGTTCTCTGTAATATACACAGGGACTGCTGTTCTCTATAGTATACACAGGGAAAGCTGATCTCTATAATAGCCACAGGGACTGGTGCTCTCTATAATATACACAGGGACTGGTGTTCCCTATAATATACACAGGGACTGCTGTTCTCTGTAATATGCACAGGGACTGCTGTTCTCTGTAATATACACAGGGAATGTTGTTCTGTATAATAGACACAGGGACTGGTGCTCTCTATAATATACAC
>NW_025965710.1:102681-103405 GCF_021869965.1 Rhincodon typus | reverse complement strand
GTAATATACACAGGGACTGCTGTTCTCTGTAATATACACAGGGAATGCTGTTCTGTATAATAGACACAGGGACTGGTGCTCTCTATAATATACACAGGGACTGCTGTTCTCTATCATATACACAGGGACTGCTATTCTCTATAATATACACAGGGACTGCTGTTCTCTAAAATGTACACAGGGACTGCTGTTCTCTATAATATACACAGGGCCTGCTGTTCTCTGTAATATACACAGGGGCTGCTGTTCTCTACAATATACACAGGGATTGCTGTTCCCAATAATATACGCAGGGGCTGCTGTTCTCTATAATATACACAGGGACTGCTGTTCTCTATAATATACACAGGGACTGCTATTCTCTATAATATACACAGGGACTTCTGTTCTCTATAATATACACAGGGAGTGCTGTTCCCTACAATATACACAGGGACTCCTGCCATCTGTAATATACACAGGGACTGCTGTTCTCTATAATATATAAAGGGACTGCTGTTCTCTGTAATATACACAGGGAGTGCTGTTCTCTATAATATAGACAGGGACTGCTGTTCTCTATAATATGAACAGGGACTGTTGTTCTCTGTAATATACACAGGCACTGCAGTTCCCTATAATATAGACAGGGACTGCTGTTCTCTATAATATCCACAGGGTCTCCTGCTCTGTATAATATACACAGGGACTGCTGTTCCCTATAATATACACAGGGACTGCTATT
>NW_025965710.1:101918-102181 GCF_021869965.1 Rhincodon typus | reverse complement strand
ATATACACAGGGACTGCTGCTCTCTATACTATACACAGGGACTGCTGGTCTCTATACTATACACAGGGACTGCTATTCTCTATAATATGCTCAGGGACTGCTGTTCTCTATAATATACAAAGGGACTGCTATTCTCTATCATATACACAGGGACTGCCGTTCCCTGTAATATACACAGGGACTGCTGTTCTCTTTAATATACACAGGGACTGCTGTTCTCTGTAATATACACAGGGACTGCTGTTCACTGTAATATACACAGC
>NW_025965710.1:101472-101818 GCF_021869965.1 Rhincodon typus | reverse complement strand
CTCTATCATATACACAGGGACTGCTGTTCTCTATGATATACACAGGGACTGCTGTTCTGTATAATATACACAGGTACTGCTGTTCTCTGTAATATACACAGTTACTGCTGTTCTCTATATTGTACACAGGGACTGCTGTTCTGTATAATATACAAAGGGGCTGCTGTTCTCTGTAATATACAGAGGGACTGCAGTTCTCCATAATATAGACAGGGATTGCTGTTCCCAATAATATACTCAGGGGCTGCTGTTCTCTATAATATACACAGGGACTGCTGTTCTCTGAAATATAGACAGGGACTGCTGTTCTCTATAATATACACAGGGCCTGCTGTTCTCTATAATA
>NW_025965710.1:100454-100972 GCF_021869965.1 Rhincodon typus | reverse complement strand
TTATAGGGAACAGCAGTCCCTGTACATATTATAGGGAACAGCAGTCCCTGTGTATATTACAGAGAGCAGGAGTCCCTGTGTATATTGTAGAGAACAGCAGTCCCTGTGTATATTATAGAGAACAGCAGTCCCTGTGTATATTATACAGAATAGCAGTCCCTGTGTATATTACAGAGAACAGCAGTCCCTGTGTGTATTATAGGGAATAGCAGTCCCTGTGTATATTATAGGGAACAGCAGTCCATGTGTATATTATAGAGAACAGCAGTCCCTGTGCATATTACAGAGAGCAGCAATCCCTGGGTATATTATAGGGAACAGCAGTCCCTCTGTATATTATAGAGAGCAGCAGTCCCCGTGTATATTATAGGGAACAGCAGTCCATGTGTATATTATATAGAGCAGGAGTCCCTGTGTATATTGTAGAGAACAGCAGTCCCTGTATATATTATAGAGAAAAGCAGTCCCTGTATATATTATAGAGAATAGCAGTCCCTGTGGATATTATAGAGAACAGC
>NW_025965710.1:98869-99954 GCF_021869965.1 Rhincodon typus | reverse complement strand
GGGAACAGCAGTCCATGTGTATATTATAGAGAACAGCAGTCCCTGTTGATATTATAGGGAACTGCAGTGCCTGTGTATATTACAGAGAACAGCAGTCCCTGTTCATATTATAGAGACCAGCAGTCCCTGTGTATATTACATAGAACAGCAGTCCCTGTGTATATTATAGAGAACAGCAGTCCCTGTGTATATTACAGAGAAAAGCACTCCCTGTGTATATTATAGGGAACAGCAGTCCCTGTACATATTATAGAGAACAGCAGTCCCTGTTTATACTGTAGAGAACAGCAGTCCCTGTGTATATTATAGAGAACAGCAGTCCCTGTGTATATTTTTGAGAATAGCAGTTCCTGTGTATATTACAGAGAACAGCAGTCCCTGTGTGTATTATAGGGATCAGCAGTCCCTGTGTATATTATAGAGAACAGCAGTCCCTGTGTATATCATAGAGAACAGCAGTCCCTGTGTCTATAACAGAGAATAGCAGTCCCTGTGCATATTACATAGAATAGCAGTCCGAGTGTATATTATAGAGAATAGCAGTCGCAGTGTACATTATAGAGAATAGCAGTCCCGGTATATATTATAGAAAACAGCAGTCCCTGTGTATATTACAGAGAATAGCAGCCCCTGTGTATATTATAGAGAGCAGCAGTCCCTGTATATATTATAGAGAATAGCAGTCGCAGTGTACATGATAGAGATTAACAGTCCCTGTGTATATTATAGAGAACAGCAGTCCCTGTGTATATCATAGAGAATAGCAGTCCCTGTGTATATTATAGAGAACAGCAGTCCCTGTGTATATCATAGAGAATAGCAGCCCCTATGTATATTATAGAGAACAACAGTCCCTGTGTATATTATAGAGAACAGCAGGCCCAGTGTATATTATAGAGAACAGCAGTCACTGTGAATATTATAGAGAACAGCATTCCCTGTGTATATTATAGGGAACAGCAGTCCCTGTGTATTTTATAGAGAACAGCAGCCTCTGTGTATATTATAGAGAACAGCAGTCCCCGTGTATATTATAGGGAACAGCAGTCCCTGTGTATATTATAGAGAGCAGCAGTCCCTGTGTA
>NW_025965710.1:96045-98369 GCF_021869965.1 Rhincodon typus | reverse complement strand
ATATTATACAGAACAGCAGTCCCTGTGTATATTATAGAGAACAGCAGCCCCTGCGTATATTATTGGGAACAGCAATCCCTGTGTATATTATAGAGAACAGCAGCCCCTGTGTATATTACAGAGAACATCAGCCCCTGTGTACATTATAGAGAACAGCAGTCGCTGTGTATATTACAGAGAACAGCAGTCCCTGTGTATATTATAGAGAACAGCAGTCCCTGTGTATATTACAGAGAACAGCAGTCCCTGTGTATATTATAGAGAACAGCAGTCCCTTTCTATATTAGAGGGAACAGCAGTCCCTGTGTATATTACAGAGAACTGCAGTCCCTGTGTATATTGGAGATAATAGCAGTCCCTGTGTATATTAGAGAGAACAGCAATCCCTGTGAATATTATAGAGAACAGCAGTCCCTGTGTATATTATACGGAACAGCAGTCCCTGTGTATATTATACAGAGCAGCAGTCCCTGTGGATATTATAGAGAACAGCAGTCCCTGTGTAAATTATAGGGAACTGCAGTGCCTGTGTATATTACAGAGAACAGCAGTCCCTGTTCATATTATAGAGACCAGCAGTCCCTGTGTCTCTTACAGAGAACAGCAGTCCCTGTGTATATTATAGAGAACAGCAGGCCCTGTCTATATTTCAGAGAACAGCAGTCCCTGTGTATATTATAGAGAACAGCAGCCCCTGTGTATATTACAGAGAACAGCAGTCCCTGTTCATATTATAGAGACCAGCAGTCCCTGTTTCTCTTACAGAGAACAGCAGTCCCTCTGTATATTATAGAGAACAGCAGTCCCTGTGTATATTATAGAGAACAGCACTCCCTGTGTATATTATAGGGAACAGCAGTCCCTTTATATATTATAGAGAACAGCAGTCCCTGTGTATATTACAGATAGCAGGAGACCCTGAGTATATTGTAGGGAACAGCAGTCCCTGTGTATATTATAGAGAACAGACGTCCCTGTGTATATTATAGAGAATAGCAGTACCTGTGTATATTACAGAGAACAGCAGTCCCTGTGTGTATTAGAGGGAACAGCAGTCCCTGTGTATATTATAGAGAGCTGCAGTCCCTGTGTATATTATAGGGAACAGCAGTCCCTGTGTGTATTATAGGGAACAGCAGTCCCTGTGTATATTGTAGAGAACAGCAATCCCTGTGTATATTATGGAGAAATGTAGTCCCTGTATATATTATAGAGAACAGCAGTCCCTGTGTATATTATAGAGAACAGCAGTCCCTGTGTATATTATAGAGAACAGCAATCCCTGTGTATATTATGGAGCAAAGCAGTCCCTGTGTATATTACAGTGAACACCAGTCCCTGTGTATATTATAGAGAACAGCAGTCCCTGTGTATATTATAGAGAACAGCAGTCCCAGTGTATATTATAGAGAACCGCAGTCCCTGTCTATATTTCAGAGAACAGCAGTCCCTGTATATATTATAGAGAACAGCAGCCCTTGCGTATATTATTGGGAACAGCAATCCCTGTGTATATTATAGAGAACAGCAGCCCCTGTGTATATCACAGAGAACAGCAGGCCCTGTGTATATTATAGAGAACAGCAGTCCCTGTGTATACTTTAGAGAACAGCAGTCCCTGTGTATATCATAGAGAATAGCATCCGCTATGTATATTATAGAGAACAGCAGACCCTGTGTATATTATAGAGAACAGCAGTCCCTGTGTATATTATAGAGAATAGCAGTCCCTGTGTATATTATAGAGAATAGCAGTCGCAGTGTACATTATAGAGAATAGCAGTCCCTGTGTATATTATAGGGAAGAGCAGTCCCTGTGTATATCATAGAGAACAGCAGTCCCTGTGTATATAATAGAGAATAGCAGTCCCTGTGCATATTACAGAGAATAGCAGTCCGAGGGTATATTATAGAGAATAGCAGTCCCTGTGTATATTATAAAGAACGCAGTCCGTGTGTATATTATAGAGAATAGCAGTCGCAGTGTACATTATAGAGAATAGCAGTCCGTGTGTATATTGTAGAGAAGAGCAGTCAGTGTGTATATTATAGAGAACAGCAGTCCCTGTCTATATCATAGAGAATAGCAGCCCCTAAGTATATTATAGAGAACAACAGTCCCTGTGTATATTATAGAGAATAGCAGTCCCTGTGTATATTATAGAGAACAGCAATCCCTGTGTATATCATAGAGAATAGCAGCCCCTATGTATATTATAGGGAACAACAGTCCCTGTGTATATTATAGAGAATAGCAGCCCCTATGTATAATACAGAGAACAACAGTCCCTGTGTATATTATAGAGAATAGCAGTCGCAGTGTA
>NW_025965710.1:95315-95945 GCF_021869965.1 Rhincodon typus | reverse complement strand
CTCTGTGTATATTATAGAGAACAGCAGTCCCTGTGTATATTATAGGGAACAGCAGTCCCTGTGTATATTATAGCGAACAGCAGTCCCTGTGTGTATTATAGGGAACTGCAGTGCCTGTGTATATTACAGAGAACAGCAGTCCCTGTTCATATTATAGAGACCTGCAGTCCCTGTGTATATTAAATAGAACAGCAGTACCTGCGTATATTATAGAGAACAGCAGTCCCTGTGTATATTATACAGAACAGCACTCCCTCTGCATATTATACGGAACAGCAGTCCCTGTGTATGTTACAGAGAGCAGGAGTCCCTGTGTATATTGTAGAGAACAGCAGTCCCTGTGTATATTATAGAGAACAGCAGTCCCTGTGTATATTATAGAGAATAGCAGTCCCTGTGTATATTACAGAGAACAGCAGTCCCTGTGTGTATTATAGTGAACAGCAGTCCCTGTGTATATTATAGAGAGCAGCAGTCCCTGTGTATATGATAGGGAACAGCAGTCCCTGTGTAGATTATAGGGAACAGCAGTCCATGTGTATATTATAGAGAACAGCAGTCCCTGTGCATATTACAGAGAACAGCAATCCCTGTGTATATTATAGGGAACAGCAGTCCCTGTGTATATTA
>NW_025965710.1:94277-95215 GCF_021869965.1 Rhincodon typus | reverse complement strand
ATGTGTATATTATATAGAGCAGGAGTCCCTGTGTATATTGTAGAGAACAGCAGTCCCTGTGTATATTATAGAGAAAAGCAGTCCCTGTATATATTATAGAGAATAGGAGTCCCTGTGGATATTATAGAGAACAGCAGTCCTTGTGTATACTATACGGAACAGCATTCCCTGTGTATATTACAGTGAACAGCAGTCCCTGTGTATATTAGAGAGAACAGCAGTCCCTGTGTATATTATAGAGAACAGCAGTCCCTGTGTATATTAGAGAGAATAGCAGTCCCTGTGTGTATTGAAGACAACAACAGTCCCTGTGTATATTACAGAGAACACCAGTCCCTGTGTATATTAGAGAGAACAGCAGTCCCTGTGTATATTACAGAGAACTGCAGTCCCTGTGTATACTGGAGATAATAGCAGTCCCTGTGTATATTATAGAGAACAGCGGTCCCTGTGAATATTATAGAGAACAGCAGTCCCTGTGTATATTATAGGGAACTGCAGTGCCTGTGTATATTGCAGAGAACAGCAGTCCCTGTTCATATTATAGAGACCAGCAGTCGCTGTGTATACTACAGAGAACAGCAGTCCCTGTGTATATTATAGAGAACAGAAGTCCCTGTGTATATTATAGAGAATAGCAGTCCCTGTGTATATTACAGAGAACAGCAGTCCCTGTGTGTATTATAGGGAACAGCAGTCCCTGTGTATATTATAGAGAGCAGCAGTCCCTATGAATATTATAGGGAACAGCAGTCCATGTGTATATTATAGAGAACAGCAGTCCCTGTGTATATTACAGAGAACAGCAGTCCCTGTGTATATTATTGGGAACAGCTGTCCCTGTGCATAATATAGAGAGCAGCAGTCCCTGTGCATATTATAGGGAACAGCTGTCCATGTGTATATTATATAGAGCAGGAGTCCCTGTGTATATTGTA
>NW_025965710.1:93106-93777 GCF_021869965.1 Rhincodon typus | reverse complement strand
TATTATAGAGAACAGCAATCCCTGTGTATATTATAGAGAACAGCTGTCTCTGTGTATATTATAGAGAACAGCAGTCCCTGTGTATATTATAGAGAACAGCAGTCTCTGTGTATATTATAGAGAACACCAGTCCCTGTGTGCATTATAGAGAATACATTCCCTGTGTATATGATAGGGAACATCAGTCACTGTGTATATTTTAGTGAACAGCAATCCCTTTGTATATTGTAGAGAACAGCAGTCCCTGTTTATATTGCAGAGAACAGCAGTCCCTGCGTATATTGTAGAGAACAGCAATCCCTGTGTACATGGTAGAGAAAAGCAGTCCCTGTGTACATTGTAGAGAACAGCAGTCCCTGTGTACATTGTAGAGAACAGCAGTCCCTGTGTATATTGTAGAGAACAGCAATCCCTGTGTACATGGTAGAGAAAAGCAGTCCCTGTGTACATTACAGAGAACAGCAGTCCCTGTGTACATTGTAGAGAACAGCAGTCCCTGTGTATATTGTAGAGAACAGCAGTCCCTGTGTACATTGTAGAGAACAGCAGTCCCTGTGTATACTGTAGAGAACAGCAGTCCCTGTGTGTGTTATAGTGAAGAGTATCAGCCGCAGTGTGTTTTATAGAGAATACCAGCCCTTTTATATATTAAAGAGAATAGCACCCCCCTG
>NW_025965710.1:92053-92606 GCF_021869965.1 Rhincodon typus | reverse complement strand
ATAATATGCACAGGGACTGCTGTTCTCTATAATATACACAGGGACTGCTGTTCTCTATAATATACACAGGGACTGCTGTTCTCTATAATATACACAGGGACTGCTGTTGTCTATAATATACACAGGAGCTGATGTTCCCTATAATATACACAGGGACTGCTGTTCACTGTAATATACAAAGGGATTGCTCTTCTCTATAATATACACAGAGACTGCTGTTCTCTATAATATACTCAGGGACTGCTGTTCTCCATAACATACAGTGTGACTGCTGCTCTCTATAATACACACAGGGATTGCTGTTCTCAATAATATACACAGAGACAGCTGTTCTCTATAATATACACAGGGACTGCTGTTCTCTAAAATATACACAGGGATTGCTGTTCTCTATAATGTGCACAGGGACTGCTGTTCTCTATAATATACACAGTGACGGATGTTGTCTGTAATATACACAGGGGCTGCTGTTCTCTATAATATACACAGGGACTGCTGTTCTCTATAATGTACACAGGGACTGCTGTTCTCTATAATATACACAGGGACTGCT
>NW_025965710.1:91020-91553 GCF_021869965.1 Rhincodon typus | reverse complement strand
ATATACACATGGACTACTGTTCCCTATAATATACACAGGGACTGCTGCTCTCTATAATAGACACAGGGACTGCTGTTCCCTATAATACCCACAGGGACAGCTGTTCTCTGTAATATACTCAGGGACTGCTATTCTCTATAATATACACAGGGACTGCTGTTCTCTATAATATACACAGGGACTGCTGTTCTCTGTAATATACACAGGGACTGCTGGTCTCTATAATATGAACAGGGACTGCTGTTCTCTGTAACGTACACAGGCACTGGAGTTCCCTATAATATAGACAGGGACTGCTGTTCTCTATAATATCCACAATGACTGCTGCTCTGTATAATATACACAGGGACTGCTGTTCCCTATAATATACACAGGGACTGCTGTTCTCTATAATATTCACAGGGACTGCTGTTCTCTGTAATATACACAGGGACTGCTGGTCTCTATAATATGAACAGGGACTGCTGTTCTCTGTAATATTCGCAGGGACTGCTATTATCTCCAATATACACAGGGACTGCAGTTCTCTACAA
>NW_025965710.1:90020-90920 GCF_021869965.1 Rhincodon typus | reverse complement strand
TACAGGGACTGCTGTTCTCTATAATATACACAGGGACTGCTGTTCTCTGTAATATACACAGGGACTGCTGGTCTCTATAATATGAACAGGGACTGCTGTTCTCTGTAACATACACAGGCACTGGAGTTCCCTGTGATGTAGACAGGGACTGCTGTTCTCTATAATATCCACAGGGACTGCTGCTCTGTATAATATACACAGGGACTGCTGTTCCCTATAATATACACAGGGACTGCTGTTCTCTATAATATTCACAGGGACTGCTGTTCTCTGTAATATACACAGGGACTGCTGGTCTCAATAATATGAACAGGGACTGCTGTTCTCTGTAATATACGCAGGGACTGCCATTATCTCCAATATACACAGGGACTGCAGTTCACTATAATATACACAGGGACTGCTGCTCTCTATACTATACACAGGGACTGCTATTCTCTATAATATGCACAGGGACTGCTGTTCTCTATAATATACACAGGGACTGCTGTTCTCTACAATATACACAGGGACTCCTGCTCTCTGTAATCTACACAGGGACTGCTGTTCCCTATAATATACACAGGGACTGCTGTTCCCTATAATATGCACAGGGAGTGCTGTTCTCTGTAATATACAAAGGGACTGCTGTTCTCTATAATATACGCAGGTCCTGCTGTTCCATTTAATATACACAGGGACTGCTGGTCTCTATAATATGAACAGGGTCTGTTGTTCTCTGTAATATACACAGGCACTGCAGTTCACTATAATACACACAGGGACTGCTGTTCTCTATAATATACACAGGGACTGCTGCTCTCTCTAATATACACAGGGACTGCTGTTCCCTATAATATACACGGGGACTGCTGTTCTCTATAATATACACAGAGGCTGCTGTTCTCTATAAAATACACA
>NW_025965710.1:88557-89520 GCF_021869965.1 Rhincodon typus | reverse complement strand
CAGCAGTCCCTGTGTATATTATAGAGAACAGCAATCCCTGTGTATATTATAGGGAACAGCAGTCCGTGTACATATTATAGACAACAGCAGCCCCTGTGTATATTGTAGAGAACAGCAGTCCCTGTGTATATTATGGAGAACAGCAGTCCCTGTGTATATTTTTGAGAATAGCAGTCCCTGTGTATATTACAGAGAACAGCAGTCCCTGTGTGTATTATAGGGAACAGCAGTCCCTGTGTATATTATAGAGAACAGCAGTCCCTGTGTATATTATAGGGAACAGCAGTCCATGTGTATATTATAGAGAACAGCAGACCCTGTGCATATTACAGAGAACAGCAATCCCTGTGTATATTATAGGGAACAGCAGTCCCTGTGTATATTATAGAGAGCAGCGGTCCCTGTGTATATTATAGGGAACAGCAGTCCATGTGTATATTATATAGAGCAGGAGTCCCTGTGTATATTGTAGAGAACAGCAGTCCCTGTGTATATTATAGAGAAAAGCAGTCCCTGTATATATTATAGACAATAGCAGTCCCTGTGTATATTATAGAGAACAGCAGTCCTTGTGTATACTATACGGAACAGCATTCCCTGTGTATATTACAGTGAGCAGCAGTCCCTGTGTACATTACAGAGAACAGCAGTCCCTGTGTATATTATAGAGAACTGCAGTCCCTGTGTATATTAGAGAGAATAGCAGTCCCTGTGTGTAGTGAAGAGAACAGCAGTCCCTGTGTATATTACAGAGAACACCAGTCCCTGTGTATATTAGAGAGAACAGCAGTCCCTGTGTATATTATAGAGAACTGCAGTCCCTGTGTATATTGGAGATAATAGCAGTCCCTGTGTATATGATAGAGAACAGCAGTCCCTGTGAATATTATAGGGAACAGCAGTCGCTGTGTTTATTATACAGAGCAGCAGACCCTGTGGATATTATAGAGAACAGCAGTCCCT
>NW_025965710.1:87390-88457 GCF_021869965.1 Rhincodon typus | reverse complement strand
TATTGGAGATAATAGCAGTCCCTGTGTATATGATTGAGAACAGCAGTCCCTGTGAATATTATCGAGTACAACAGTCCCTCTGTATATTATAGGGAACAGCAGTCCCTGTGTTTATGATACAGAGCAGCAGACCCTGTGGATATTATAGAGAACAGCAGTCCCTGTCTATATTATAGGGAACTGCAGTGCCTGTGTATATTACAGAGAACAGCAGTCCCTGTTCATATTATAGAGACCAGCAGTCCCTGTGTATATTACAGAGAACAGCAGTCCCTGTGTATATTAGAGAGAACAGCAGTCCCTGTGTATATTATAGAGAACAGCAGTCCCTGTGTATATTATAGAGAACAGCAGTCCCTGTGAATATTATAGAGAACAGCAGTCCCTGTGTATATTATAGGGAACAGCAGTCGCTGTGTTTATTATACAGAGCAGCAGACCCTGTGGATATTATAGAGAACAGCAGTCCCTGTCTATATTATAGGGAACTGCAGTGCCTGTGTATATTACAGAGAACAGCAGTCCCTGTTCATATTATAGAGACCAGCAGTCCCTGTGTATATTACAGAGAACAGCAGTCCCTGTGTATATTATGGAGAAAAGCAGTCCCTGTATATATTATAGAGAATAGCAGTCCCTGTGTATATTATAGAGAACAGCAGTCCTTGTGCATATTATAGGGAACAGCATTCCATGTGTATATTACAGTGAACAGCAGTCCCTGTGTATATTACAGAGAACAGCAGTCCCTGTGTATATTAGAGAGAACAGCAGGCCCTGTGTATATTATAGAGAACAGCAGTCCCAGTGTATATTATAGAGAACAGCAGTCCCTGTGTTTATTATGGAGAAAAGCAGTCCCTGTATATATTATAGAGAATAGCAGTCCCTGTGTATATTATAGAGAACAGCAGTCCTTGTGCATATTATAGGGAACAGCATTCCCTGTGTATATTACAGTGAACAGCAGTCCCAGTGTATATTATAGAGAACAGCAGTCCCTGTGTATATTACAGAGAAAGCAGTCCCAGTGTATATTATAGAGAACAGCAGTCCCTGTGTATATT
>NW_025965710.1:87294-87380 GCF_021869965.1 Rhincodon typus | reverse complement strand
AGCAGTCCCAGTGTATATTATAGAGAACAGCAGTCCCTGTGTATATTGTAGAGAACGGCAGTCCCTGTGTATATTTTCGAGAACAG
>NW_025965710.1:86190-86794 GCF_021869965.1 Rhincodon typus | reverse complement strand
ATCTATAATATACACAAGGACTGCTGTTCTCTATAATAAACACAGGGAATGCTGCTCTCTATAATATACACAGGGACTGCTGTTCTCTCTAATATACACAGCGACTACTGTTCTCTCTAATATACACAGGGACTGCTGTTCTCTCTAATATACACAGGGATGGCTGTTATCTATAATATACAAAGGGCCAGCTGTTCTCTATAATATACACAGGGACTGTTGTTCTCTATAACATACACAGGGACTGCTGTTCTCTATAATATACACAGGGACTTGTATTCTCTATAACATACACAGGGACTGCTGTTCTCTATAATATACACAGGGACTACTGTTCTCTAAAATATACACAGGGACTGCTGTTCTCTCTAATATACACAGGGACTGTTGTTCTCTCTAATATACACAGGGACTGTTGTTCTCTATAACATACACAGGGACTGCTGTTCTCTATAATATACACAGAGACTGCTGTTCCCGATAATATACACAGGGACTGCGTTCTCTATAATATACACAGGGACTGCTGTTCTCTACAATAAACACAGGGACTGCTGTTCCCTACAATATACACAGGGACTGCTATTCTCTACAATATACACAG
>NW_025965710.1:85099-85690 GCF_021869965.1 Rhincodon typus | reverse complement strand
ATACACAGGGACTGCTGTTCTCTATAAGATACACAGGGACTGCAGTTCTCTATAATATACACAGGCACTGCGGTTCTCTACAATATACACAGGGACTGCTGTTATCTATAATATACACAGGGACTGTTGTTCTCTATAATATACACAGGGACTGCGGTTCTCTATAATATACACAGGGACTGCTGCTCTCTACAATATATAAAGGGACTGCTGTTCCCTATAATATACACAGGGACTGCTGTTCTCTACAATAAACACACGGACTGATGTTCTCTATAATATACACAGGGACTACTGTTCTCTATAATATACACAGGGACGGCTGTTCTCTGTAATATGCACAGGGACTGCTGTTCTCTCTAATAAACACAGGAACGGCTGTTATCTATAATATACACAGGGACTGCTGTTCTCTACAATATACACAGGGACTGCTGTTCCCTATAATATACACAGGGACTGCTGTTCTCTACAATATACACAGAGACTGCTGTTCTCTATAATATGCACAGGGACTGCTATTCTCTCTAATATACACAGGGACTGCTGTTATCTATAATATACAAAGGGCGAGCTGTTCTCTAAAATATA
>NW_025965710.1:83760-84599 GCF_021869965.1 Rhincodon typus | reverse complement strand
GCCTTTCTCTTTAATATACATTGTGACTGCAGTTCTCTGTAATACACACAGGGATTGCTGTTTTCAATGATATACACAGGGACTGCCATTCTCTCTAATATACACAGGGACTGGTATTCTCTATAATATACACAGGCACTGCAGTTCTCTATAATATACACAGGGACTGCTGTTTTCTATAATATACACAGGGACTGCTGTTCTCTCTAATATACACAGGGACTGCTGTTCTCTCTAATATACACAGGGACTGCTGTTCTCTATAATATACACAGGGACTGATGATCTATATAATATACACAAGGACTGCTGTTCTCTGTAATATACACAGGGACAGCTGTTCTCTATGACATACACAGGGACTGCTGTTCTCTATCATATACACAGGGACGGCTGTTTTCTATAATATACACAGGGGCTGCTGCTCTCTGTAATATACACCAGGACTGCTGTTCTCCATATAATACACAGGGACTGATATTCTCCATATTATACACAGGGGCTGCTGTTCTCTATAATATACACAGGGACTGCTGTTCACTGTCACATAAAAAGGGACTGCTGGTCTGTGTAATATGCACAGGGACTGCTGGTCTGCGTAATATACACAGGGAATGTTATTCTGTATAATATTCTCAGGGCCTGCAGTTCTCCATAATACACAGGGACTGCTATACTCCATAATATACACATGGACTACTGTTCTCTCTAATATACACAGGGACTGCTGTTATCTATAATATACGAAGGGCCAGCTGTTCTCTGTAATATACACAGGGACTGATGTTCTCCATAATATACACAGGGACTGATGTTCTCCATAATATACACAGGGACTG
>NW_025965710.1:82132-83260 GCF_021869965.1 Rhincodon typus | reverse complement strand
CTGTATATTATAGAGAACAGCAGTCCCTGTGTATATTATAGAGAACAGCAGTCCCTGTGTATATTATAGAGAACAGCAGTCCCTATGTATATTATAGAGAACAGCAGTCCCAGTGTATATTATAGAGAACAGCAGTCCCTGTGTATATTATAGAGAACAGCAGTCCCAGTGTATATTACAGAGAACAGCAGTCCCTGTGTACATTAGAGAGATTAGCAGCCCCTGTGTATATTATGGAGAACAGCAGTCCCTGTGTATATTATAGAGAAAAGCAGTCCCTGTGTATATTATAGACAGCAGCAGTCCCTGTGTATATTATAGAGAACTGCAGTTCCTGTGTTTATTATGGAGAATAGCAGTCCCTGTGTATTTTATAGAGAACAGCAGCCCCTGTGTATATTGCAGAGAACAGCCGTCCCTGTGTATATTAGAGAGAACAGCAGTCCCTGAGTATATTATAGAGAACAGCAGTCCCTGTGTATATTATAGAGAACAGTAGTCCCTGTGTTTATTATAGAGAACAGCAGTCCCTGTGTACATTATAGAGAACAGCAGTCCCTGTGTATATTATGGAGAACATCAGTCCCTGTGCATATTATAGAGAACAGCAGTCCCTCTGTATATTATAGAGAACAGCAGTCCCTGTGTATATTATAGAGAACTGCAGTCCCTGTGTATATTATAGAGAATACCAGTCCCTGTGTACATTACAGAGACCAGCAGTCCCTGTGTATAGTACAGAGAACAGCAGTCCCTGTTTATATTATAGATAACAGCTATTCCTGTGTATATTATAGAGAACAGCAGTCCCTGTGTATATTACAGAGATCAGCAGTCACTGTGTATATTAAAGGGAACTGCCGTCTCTGTGTACATTAGAGAGAACGGCAGTCCCTGCGTATATCATTGAAAACAGCAATCCCTGTGTGTATCACAGAGAACTGCAGTCCCAACGTATATTATACAGAAAGGCCGTCCCTGTGTATATTTTAGAGACCAGCTGGCCCTTGGTATTTTATAGATAACAGCAGTCCCTGTGTATATTAGAGAGAACAGCAGTCCCTGTGCATATTATAGAGAACAGCAGTCTCTGTGTATATTGTAGAGAATAGCAGTCCCTGTGTATAT
>NW_025965710.1:80986-81632 GCF_021869965.1 Rhincodon typus | reverse complement strand
TGCTGTTATCTATAATATACAAAGGGCGAGCTGTTCTCTAAAATATACACAGGGACGGCCTTTCTGTATAATATTCATTGGGACAGCAGTTCTCTGTAATACACACAGGGATTGCTGTTCTCAATGATATACACAGGGACTGCTGTTCTCTCGGATATACACAAGGACTGCTGTTCTCTATAATGTACACAGGAACTACCGTTCTCTCTAATATACACAGGGACTGCAGTTCCCTATAATATACACAATGACTGCTGTTCTCTATAATATACACAGGTACTGCTGTTCTCTGCAATAAACACAGGGACTGCAGTTCTCTATAATATACACAGAGACTGCTGTTCTCTCTGATATACACAGGAACGGCTGTTATCTATAATATACACAGGGACTGCTGTTCTCTGCAATAAACACAGGGACTGCAGTTCTCTATAATATACACAGGGACTGCAGTTTTCAATGATATACGCAGGGACTGCCATTCTCTCTAATATACACAGGGACTGCAGTTCCCTATAATATACACAGTGACTGCTGATCTCTATAATATACACAGGGACGGCTGTTCTCTATAATATACACAGGGACTGCTGTTCTCTATAAGATACACAGGGACTGCTTGTCTCTGTAATATACACAGGGACTG
>NW_025965710.1:80138-80486 GCF_021869965.1 Rhincodon typus | reverse complement strand
GGGACTGCTGTTCTCTGTAATATACACAGGGACTGCTGGTCTCTGTAATATACACAGGGACTGCTGGTCTCTGTGTATATTGTAGAGAACAGCAGTCCCTGTGTATATCATAGAGATCAGCAGTCACTGTGTATATTATAGGGAACTGCAGTCCCTGTGTATATTAGAGAGAACGGCAGTCCCTGCGTATATCATTGAAAACAGCAATTCCTGTGTGTATTACAGAGAACTGCAGTCCCAACGTATATTATACAGAAACGCCATCCCTGTGTATATTTTAGAGAACAGCTGGCCCTTTGTCCATTATAGATAACAGCAGTCCCTGTGTATATTAGAGAGAACAGCAGT